>NW_007727373.1:80108-81769 GCF_000696425.1 Galeopterus variegatus | reverse complement strand
ACATATATGGAAATAGGTATTTCTATATAAATATATATGCATGTGTGAGGATACTTCAAAGAATTCATGAAAAAATAGAATTAAAAGATAATACCATGTGCACATTATTATAAAGTCATGCACTGCTTAATGATGGGGATATGTGCAAACATCATACAGTGTACTTACACAGACCTCCGTGGTACAGCCTACTACACACCTAGGCTATATAGTATAGCCTATTGCTCCTACATGAGAAATGTTTTGTGCTACAACATTACCAAGGTTGCAATGTCTCTAGGTGACATGAATTTTACAGCCCCATTGTAATTTTATGGGACCACTGTCATATATGTGGTCCCTCACTGACAAAAGCATCATTATGCAGCATATGACTGTACAAGCATATAAAATATACATTAATATAGAATTCAACAACCAAAATTAAGCATTTAATATTTTTCTCATAGTGATTTTACTTATATTCATATTTTCAAGTTTTATTTTACAAAAATGAACTTTAACAAACATTCCCTTTGCTATATTTTATGGACAGTAATTTTTTGTGCAATGTGCTATTTTCCCAACCCAGTTTAAATCACATCTTAAACTATGCCGACTCTCTTTCCATCAAAAGGATAGAACCAAATGAAGGCACATTTTGACAATTCTAGCCCTATTCATATAAAAAATTCTATACCCTTCTCTGCCTTTGAACTTCAGTTCCACTTTTGGATTGCTTTTACTACCTCTAGACCTTCCTGGTATTATCTATCATTCCTGATCCCCAAATTAGTTCTCAGTTCTGACAGCAGACCTGGCTTCTTTTTTCCTAGTTTTAAACCAGCATTCTCCTCTGGATGTAGTTTCCACTCCCCATCTGGCTTCATTCCCTTTTGACCATTCTGGGAAACTGTGAAACTCAATTAAGCCTCAGCTTGGGTATGTCCTTCAGTCTGGCTGGAATTTACATGCATGGAAGGGATGGGGCATTAATAGTGGGAGGCTGTGGCCAGAGTATGGAGGACTTGAGTATCCAAGCAAAGAATTTAGACCCTTTTCTGTAGATATTGTGGTCCCAATAAAGCTTTCCAAATAGAGTGTGCTTTAGAGAGACTAATTTGGCATTTGTGTGCAAAATAAAACAGGAAGGGGAAAGTTGAGAGGCTTATTAAAGTGGGCCAAGTGATGGTTAACCCCAAGTATGTTATAACATAGAAATAAAGAAGGAGGAAAGGAGAATGTGACATTTTTTTTTCTTAAATAGACTTGGTGGGACTTGTAAGCCATGTGGATGTTATTATTGGTAATAATATCAACAGTAACATTATATAGATCTTACTATGTTCCAGATGCCACACTACATACAGTGTTTTACAGCACTATCTCGTTTAGTCTTTTCAACACTCTGAAGTAGATACAAACATTTTCCTAAGTTTACAAATAAAAACAGAGGATTAGAAAGGTTAAGTACATTGCCCAGGATTTTACAGCTAAGTAGGCTTCAAATCTAGATTTCTCAAATTTCAATGCCCATGTTCTTAACCGAGTTAACCTGGAAGGTAATAACAAAAATAAGGAAGGCACAAGAGCTCTAAGTTGTTGCTGTTGAATACATAGAAGAGGGATTTCTTTGGGGAAATCATTTTCTTTTTTTTTTTTTTTTTACCTTTAATTAAAAC
>NW_007727373.1:76938-79656 GCF_000696425.1 Galeopterus variegatus | reverse complement strand
TGCCCAGGATTTTACAGCTAAGTAGGCTTCAAATCTAGATTTCTCAAATTTCAATGCCCATTTTCTTAACCGAGTTAACCTGGAAGGTAATAACAAAAATGAGGAAGTCACAAGAGCTCTAAGTTGTTGCTGTTGAATACATAGAAGAGGGATTTCTTTGGGGAAATCATTTTCTTTTTTTTTTTAACTTTAATTAAAACCTCAATGACTGCTTTTGATTTTCAAGAAAGAAAATATTTTATTCTGTAATAAGTTGGAATAATTGGCCCACCCTTCCTCTCTTTTTCAGTGAAGGATTTCTTCACTGAGCTTCCTATTCCTATTTATATGGAATTGAGCGGCTCATATTGTTAGAGCTTTGCCTAAATTGTGATTGCAGAATTAGCTTCCTGCTGTTATAACTCTGGTGTTGTGAAATGAGCTCTCATGATATAGTTACAATCACCCAGTTGATGCTGATACTTTTCAGTTGCTGTTTCTTCCCGTACAAATAAAATGACTGCCAAAAATATTAGTTCCTGGTATGAAGTATCTCTCTAAGCTTAATCCAGTACACTGCATTAACTTAAATATTAAGATGACAGCAATTCTGTCACTGGAGGTTATGGACAGGTAGGAGACTCCATAATTGTCTCTTAGTTAAGTACAAGGTCTATGTCAGTTTTGCAAATGTAATGTAGAGGATTTCTTCTCCCTAAGACAACTTCCTTCATAGCTGCATATATACTACAAAAATTTCCAGCTAGATGTATCAAAAATAATAAATATATCACAAAAGGTAAATGGTAAATGGCCACAAAAAATGATTACATTATATAATCTTTTATATGTATATATATATGTACATATATGCTAATTATCCTGATTTGAGCATCACATATTGCCCACACATATTGATATTAAGATCTGCACCCTACAGGTTATGTACAATCAACTATCTTACAATAAAAATAAATAAATTATTGAAAGTAAAGATTTTATCTCTCCTGGTTGGAAAATAAGATATAGTAAATTCTGTATTATTGCCAGAGCCTGCTTGGTAAATAATCAAAGACTTGTCCAGAGTTTTTTTTTTTCTTTTTTTTTCTAATAACATTTTCTTCTCCAGTTTCCTCCTTTTTCAAATGCTAGTAGTAAACTTTAGTCTTTTTTTCCTTTCCTTTCTTTTCCATTCCTTTCTTTTTCTTTTTCTTTTGGTAAGCATCACCATCCCAATGTACAAAGAGAAAAATGACATGCAGGGTTTAGAATTTTCTGTGTATGAGATTCACTTTCCTCTTTAGACCTTGTTCATGTCATTCTAATCTCCTGGTCAAAACTTATCTGTCAAATACACATTCCTCCTCTTTCAATTGAAGCTCAAGTGTCAACTTTTCCAGCAACCTTTCCCAGATTTACTGAGCTACTAAACTAATAGAAAATTTAAGAGAACCTATTTTAAAAGTTATAATCTGGTGGGGTCAGTAGTATTGGACTAATGTTTTAAATGGCCAGTTGATAATCAGAAAATTATTAATGATTTTCAAACTCTTATTTCCAACTGAATACATCCCCAAACATTGTGATCAAGCAACTTACTTGATGGAGCCACTTGGGTTTCTAGTAGGCATTTCAAACTTACCATGATCAACACTGAACTCTTAATATTTCCCCGTTAAACCCATTCTTTCACTTTGCCTTTCCTGTCTTTGTGAATTACAGTGCTATTGCTTAGGACAGAAGCAGATTTGGGATTCTTTTTACATTTCCTTCATAGTTCACTTTCATCCAGTATTAGATCCTATTGCCACTATCTTCAACATATACAAATATAACTCATACACACACACACACACATACACACACACACACACACACACTCTCTCTCTCTCTCTCTCTCTCTCTCTCTAAATATATAAATCTTTTAATCTTTTCTCATTCTGGTTTCCCTAGCTAACAGAGCCTGAGCCAAGACATTGCTAATTAGGAGGATGAGGGCTCAGGAGTCAAACTTGAGCCAGCCAGCAAGAAGTCAGTCATGACAATGGTGACTTAGGAGAACAAAGTAGACACAGTAAATGAATTTAAGTGAGGCTAAGAGAACTGAGTGAATATGTGGCAGAACATAAGATGTATTTCTCAGTCCACTCATTGACCATTCATATCCACTTTCACCCTCCATTATCTGGATTTCATAGTATATTAGGAAGTTACCATTCTGTGCCCAAGGGTTGAAGCCATAGTATGCTTGGTCAGCCAGTCCTCAGGGAGTAGATGGGGGAGGTGGGGAGCCTGATCTTCTGTACTGTTTCCTACTTTCTGGAGTATAAATACTCCCACAATGGCCAATTGAAAGATAACATTATGACCTCTCTGAATGCAGAATTGGAAAGATATGCAAATAATTATTTCTCACAAAACTTGGTGGTTCTAGAACACTACTATTGGGGGTACAGTTCTAATTAGTCACATTGTCTCTTCAAGGTGGTGGACAGTAGCTATTTCCTACCCAAGTAAAGGCAAGAGAGTTATTGAAACAAGTAACAATCACATAGCTATAGCCAGTTTCAAAGCCATAACTGATATTCATCAGTTCTCTACTCCACCAGCTTTTCTAGATTTTCCTTATCTTGGGTGAGGAGTTTAGTGATGTACCTAGACTTGAGAAGTTTAGAGATTATTACTAGCCTTGCGGGCTCTAACCTTAATTCAGTGTCACAAGTTTTGCTTTGTTTTGTT
>NW_007727373.1:74526-75513 GCF_000696425.1 Galeopterus variegatus | reverse complement strand
AGTTAGATTCTCTGATTTGCTTTGCATTCAGTCTGTTGTGATATATTGTTTTGGTTAAAGTATATGAAGAAAAATTGGCAAGATATATAGTTAGATACATAGATACATAGTTATATATATATATATATATATATATAGAGAGAGAGAGAGAGAGAGAGAGAGAGAGAGAGTTAAAAAACAGGGATATATTTTAATAATTATTTTGGATGATTGTGGATATGCTCCTTTAATACTACACCAAAACTTGTAGAGTGGGAGCTTCTTAAAGGTTAATGGTAATATGCAATATAAAATTATATCAATAAACTGTTTGTAATCTTACATTAAAATCTGTCTTGCCTTTTGAATAAATCTTTTACCAATGAATTTTGCACATATGCATTTTATAATATCATGTGTTAGTAGTTTGGAAAATATTGATTCATTTAGTTATGGAGATATTTCAAATGTTGATACAACTACCTTAGTCATTTCAGGCTGCTATAATAGAATACTATAAACTGAGTAGCTTAAACACAGAAATTTATTCCTCAGGATGGAGGCTGGAAAGTCCAAGATTAGGGTGCTGGAAAATGTGATGTCTGGTGAAGGCTCTTTTCCTTGTTTGTAGATGGCTGTCTTCTTGTTGTATCTTCATATGGTACAGAGAGAGAGAGGGAAAGCAATCTCTATCATGTCTCTTCTCATAAGGGCACTAATCCCATCATGAGGGATTCGCTGTCATTACCTAATCATCTCCCAAGGGCTTCATCTCCAAATATCATCACACTGGGGATTAGACTTTCAATGTATGTGTTTTTTTGGGGAACACCAATATTGAACTCGTATCAACAATATTTTAAAATTATGTTTGTTGAGAGCAATATAAATCTAATGCAAGAAAGTTATAAAAACTAGAGTAGAAACCGTAAAACTTTAAACGAGAAATGAATAAAACAAATCAGCAGAATCAAAAGCTGGTTCTTTTTAAAGTTCAGTAGAATTGAT
>NW_007727373.1:72849-74175 GCF_000696425.1 Galeopterus variegatus | reverse complement strand
TCATGTTAATAACTCTCAGCAAACTAGGAATAAAGGGGAAACTTTCTCAACTTGATGATGAAGATTTACACCAACACTTAATGGTGAGAAACTGGATGCTTTCCAGTTAAGATCAGGAACAAGGCAAAGAAGTTTCCTCTCACCATTCCTGTTCAACATTGTACTAGATGTTCTACCTAATGCAATGTGGGAAAACAATAAATAAATCTGTCTTTATTTGCAAGATCACATGATTGTCTGTATAGAAAATCCCATAGAATAGACAAAAAATCTTTTGGAACTCATAAAGCTATCACAGTAAGGCTACAGGATACAAAGTTAATATGCAAAAGTCAACTGGTTTCCTATATACCCAAAATGAAAAATTGAAATTTAAAATTAAAAACAGTGCCATTTATACTAGTAAGAGAGAGAGAGAGAGAGAGACAGAGAGAGAGACAGAGAGAGAGAGAGAGAGATATTTAGGCATAATTCTAGCAAAATATGTACAGTATCTATATTAGGAAAACTAGAATACAAGAAAACTCTGATTAAAGAAATCAAGGAATATCTAAATAAACAGACATATTCCATGTTCATAGATAAAATGAGTCAAAATTGTTAAGATGTCCATTCTCCCCAACTTGATTTATAGAGTGAAATCACAACAAAGATCTCAGGAAATATTTTTTGGATACTGACAAACTGATTCTAAAATAATAATTTATATCTGTATGGAAAGGCAAAAGATCCAAATAGCCAAAATAATTCTGAAGTAAACAAATAAAACTGGAGGACCAACACTACCAACCTTTAAGATTTATTATAAAGCCACAATTATCAAGATAGTATAGTTACAAAGAAAGAATAGATGAATAAATTAGTGGAATAGAATAGAGAGTTCAGAAATAGACTTACACAAATATAGTCAACAGATCTCTGACAAAGGAGCAAGATTCAATGGAGAAAGGTAATCTTTTCAACAAATGATGCTGGAACAACTGGAAACCCACATGTAAAAAAGTGAATCTAGACCCCTACTTATACCTTTCATAAAAATCAACTTAAAATAGATCAGAGACATAAATGAAAAATGAAAAACTATAAAATTTTTAGAAGATAATATTGGAGAAAATCTAGATGACCTCAGGTTTTGTGGTAAGTTTTTAGACACAACATCCAAAGCATGATTACTAAAAAGGAAATTGAGAAGTTGGACTTCACTAATATTAAAAACTTTTGCTATGAAGAAGACACTGTTACGAGAATGAAAAGACAAATGACAGACTGGATGAAAATAATTGCAAAACATGTGTCTGATAAGGAACTCAGATCCAAAATATACAA
>NW_007727373.1:70120-71451 GCF_000696425.1 Galeopterus variegatus | reverse complement strand
AATAAGCCAGTTCAAAAAGGCTACATACTGTATGTTTCTAACTATACGATGTTCTGAAAAACTCAAAATTCTAGAGACAAGATGAAAAGATCAGAAATTTGTGGGAGGGAGGTAGGAATGAATAGGTGAAGCCCAATGGATTTTTATGGTTATAAAACTATAGTATATAATACTGTAATGTGGATACATGACACTTTACATTTGTCCAAACAAACAGAACTTTACAACACAAAGAATGAACCCTAATATATTCTATGGAATTTATTTATTAATAATGCATCAATATTAATTCATCAGTTTAACAAATTTAAAACATTAATGCAATATGTTAATAATACAGGACACTGTGTATGAGGGAGAGGGAGTATATGACAACTGTATTATCTGCTCAATTTCTTTATAAGCCCCAAACTTAATGAAATCTATTAATTTAAAAAATTACATTGGTTAATGTCACCACTAATTTAATCAGAAAAGTATGTATAGGCAGCTGTCAAGCTCATGGTTTCAGATGNTCCAAAGCATGATTACTAAAAAGGAAATTGAGAAGTTGGACTTCACTAATATTAAAAACTTTTGCTATGAAGAAGACACTGTTACGAGAATGAAAAGACAAATGACAGACTGGATGAAAATAATTGCAAAACATGTGTCTGATAAGGAACTCAGATCCAAAATATACAAAGAACTCTTACACTCAGCAACAATAATAATAATAAAAAGCCACAATTACAAAGTGGGCAAAAGATCTGAAGTGACACTTCACCAAATAAGCATGTAAAAAGATGCTTAACATCATATGCCATTAGGGGATTGCAAATTAAAACAATGAGATACCATTACACACCTATTAGAATGACTAACATCCAAAAACCTCACATCACCACATGCTGGCTAGAATGTGGAGCAACAGAAATGCTCATTCATTGTTGGTGGGCATGCAAAATAGTGCAGTCACTTTGGAGGAGAGTTTGGTAGTTTCTTACAGAGCTGAACATGGTCTTATCATACAATACAGCATTTGTGCTCTGAGGTATTTATGAAAATGAGTTGAAAACATGTCTACACCAAAATCTGTGCACAAATGCTTGTAGCAGCTTTATTCATAATTGCCAAACATTGGAAGCAACCAAGATGTCTTTGAATAGGTGTATGGATAAACAAACTGCAGTGCATCTATGTAATGGAATATTATTCAGTGATAAAAAAGAAATGAACTATCAATCCATGAAAAGACATGGAGGAAACTTAAGAACATATTTCTGAGTGAAATAAGCCAGTTCAAAAAGGCTACATACTGTATGTTTCTAACTATACGATGTTCTGAAAAA
>NW_007727373.1:59228-69627 GCF_000696425.1 Galeopterus variegatus | reverse complement strand
AGGGAGAGGGAGTATATGACAACTGTATTATCTGCTCAATTTCTTTATAAGCCCCAAACTTCTCAAAAAAATGAAATCTATTAATTTAAAAAATTACATTGGTTAATGTCACCACTAATTTAATCAGAAAAGTATGTATAGGCAGCTGTCAAGCTCATGGTTTCAGATGTAAGTTTTCCAAAATTTTAATTTTTGCTTAAAGCTCCAATTTTGTCATTGACAACAAATGCTATCAGCTGTTTTCTTTGAAGTGGCAGGTCACTTCATTCATTTTCTATAAAAATTTTGGAAATACCCAAGTCTGAATAACCATAGTTTGTCTGTCAGTCGTTCTTTCAATTAAAAATGTTGATCCATGTAAAAAGTGGCTAGTAGAGCTCACAGCTCAGAAAGCACATGTGCTTTTTCTCAAGACAAATTATACTTTGCTATGTGGCGAAACTGTTTTATGTTTCTGCCCATTTCAATCACAAAAGATAGTAAAAATACATGAACTCAGTGGTCAATATTTTAAAAAATTAATTATTTTTACTACTGTATTAAAAATATTCTTAAGTAAAACTGGCTTCCCCCCCTCTTTTTTTTTCTAAGTGTTTGTGATTGCATTCAAGAACAGTCTGACCACTAGCATGGTTTGGGGCTGCTGCCTTGATTTGGGCTAAGGTACTGGCAGTTATACACCCGCCCCAGCCCAAAATTTCTTTTGTATCAATACAAATGTCAATCCAGTGAAAAAGGCACATAACATTTTAGTATTATTATGAAAATACTTTTGACCTTATAGACCCCCTAAATGGGTTTTGGGGTTCCCCAGGCATTAGTGCACCAAAATTTGAGAAGTGCTGGCTTAGATTTTTGTCCCAGTAAATCTTTTTAAATTTTTGTTTTTTTTGAAATATTTTTAAGGAAATTTCAACTTTTTGTTTTTCAACAGAGGATTGGTTTGAATAACCTAGCTTACCACCTGAATAATTGGAAATTGAAATCCTTTTGACTTTTTTGTCTGATTTTTGATAGATCTTGTTGCTTACTTATCCTTTACTTTGTCTTTTTAGTTCTTTAAACATTTCATGTATTTTATGTTCTATAGTTATAATTCTAACTGAAGTCAAACAGATCATATGTGGTAGAACATAGTATGTGAAAGCCTGAAGATATAAATTAGGAATGCTCTTCTCTAAAGGATATTTGTATTTGCTTCTTGCCTATAGCCAGCTGGTATACTACTCATTGGGGGTCATTTTCTTCACCTTGAAGATCCTGGTTTAATGCAAAGGTGAGCACTATATTGGCATCTTCTCTAGAACAACTTCAGCCTTCTCTTTTGTTTATTGATCACAGATCAAATTTCAGTTTACTGATTTTTTTTTCTTTATGTCCTTTTCTTACTTCTACATGAAGTAACTATATTAAGCATATTTATTTTTCTCTATTCAGAGACCAATTTATATTTCATGGATGGAAGGTAACAGAGTTTGGAAGGAAGACCCTCAATTTTCTTGTGCTGGTTTTTTTTCATAATTTTCTCTTATGCTGCTGGTAATAGAGATCTTCATTGTTTTCACAGCACTTATTCCTAGCTGAAGTTGTATTTTTAAAGTTTACCTTTTTATTTTCTGTTTCTCCCATCAGAATGTACACTCCAAAATGCTGGGGGGGGGGGTTCCTATTGTTCTTTATTGTATTCCTATGCTTAGAGCAACGCCTGGAACATAGTAGATTCCCAGTAAGGTTTTACTAAATGAATGGATGCATAAACTGTTCATCCATTGATAGATATTCCATCTATTTATAACGTTAATCGTAAAACTACTGCTCATTTGGAGCTGGTTACTGACTGTCTGCTAATACTCTGAGCCTTGACTCTAGCTTGTCCCAAGAGGCTTCTGTGTTTATTACCTTTGCACATTCTGCAGACATTTCAGCTGATAGCATCTAGTCTAGCCAATATTGTTTTCTCATGAATGAGACAAGTGTAACCCATAGAGTGAAAGTAGTTAGCTCATGGTCACATGGTTAGTTTCTAGTAGAAATTGAACCACAAATGCCTATTCACGTGTCATCCATAGATATTCACTTCTTGTAACTCTAAGAGGCCAGAAGCATTCCCTCCCTGATTAGGTTGATATTAACTCCAAATGAGAAAAATAAACAGGGAGCACAAACTTGGGATTCATTTGGATGTTGAGGAGATTTCCAGGTCAAAGAATGAGTCAACCAGAAGAAAGAAATTGTAAAGAATTGGTTCTGAAACATTTTTTAAAATTATACTTTTCTGACCATTGAAAAGATTCATTCTTGTTTATAAACTCTGCTCAGAAAATTTGAGCTAGATAGGAGATTAATGGATGCCACTCAAAATGAGTACTATTTCTCCAATTTATGAAACATAGCATTTAAGGAAATAACAACCTTTCACTGCTTGATTCTGGTGCAGAGATCTATATCTACTGCTCATTTCTCCTATAAAAGACTCTTATAAATATGACTCATTTTATATCTGTGTTGCATGAGCAGCATCAGACCTTAGTATCACTTTTGTGCCTTCGAAATCTCTCTGCATTTCCCTTATCTTGTCAAATCTGACACTTTATTTTAAGGATAGATCTTTCTTACCAGCTTCGTACAGTTAAACTATATAACAAGTTGATTCCCAACCATTTTTGTTTTCTTTTTAACATTTGCTTTGGAAATCACTTATGTGTTAGGGCACTCATCAAACAAACCTACATTTTGACACCCACATTAATATTAAAAGAGACCATTTAATGAGCAGTGTTCTAATCGAGAAGAATGAAGAACTCTTGAATGGTAGAAATAATCTAGATTGCACACCGAGTGAAACGTTGCCTCAGGATAGGGAGGGAGGCTTTAGACCTTGGAGGGGTTTGGCATATGTCTGATGCATAGATACGGGCCGGTGTTTCTGCTGCTGGGTCTTCCCAGGATGATCTGCCTGTTCTGCTAAGGCACTGGTGCATGGGGTGGCAAAGTCAAAATAAAACAGTTCCTCCTTTGTGGGAAAGATGAGGAAAGTGGGCCTCCACCCCCATGACTCATCCAGCTAGCTGTGAGGTTAAGGGAGTCCTTTTAAAAACTGGAAGAAGAGTGGAGGGGGCAAGAGGAAAGCTCTGGAAAGCTGCGCAGAAACTGACTTTTAAATAGGGAATAGGAGGTGCATACTTGGGTGAGATGGAGATTGGTCTTGCCAGAAAGCATACGGTTTGCAGAAAAGTGATATTTGGTGAGAAGCACACCTAAAACAGTTTGTAGAGGACCTACCTACCAAGGTTGGCTGAGAGGACTGCCCAGGATCCACCGGTGCTCATCTTTTCTAGCCTCAGGAGCATCTAGGATAAGACCTGTAGCCTAGCAGACATCCAGTAAACAGCAGCTGCCATTACTGTTCTCAACTCTACTTCGGAGGGACTGTAGCAAAATACAGTGAGCATCGTCTTAAGAATATGAAAAACACATGTATCCAAACTGTCTCTTCCTAAGTTTTTGGTTATAGACAAGTTATTTAACCTTTCTGAGTCCTGATTTCCTAATCTGAAAAATGGAGGTAATTCCTGTCCTATCCATTTAAATACTGTATAGGATTGAATCAAGAAAAGTGAGGCACTATTATAATATTTTGTAAGGGAAAAGTACGAAGGTCGAAGGCAGTGATGATGACAATGATCATACGACTAGCTACCTCTGAAATCTTACTTATCAGGCATAGGGCTAAGGAGATGTCATATAGATTATGTGATGAATTCCCATAGAAACCCCATGAAATAAATATTTCACAGCTGGGGAAACTGACGCTCAGAAAAGATGCTCAAGGTTGGGTTGGATGAGTAAGTGATAGGATCAGATTTTGAATGCTGGTCTGAGTTCTTTTCTATGCCATGCAAACATTCATCATTATTAGCTAATATTTATTGAGTTTTTACTATAAACCAGGAACTATTCAATGAACTCTGTATATTTTACTTCATTTAATCCTCACAACACTACTCTGATGGAGAAATTAAATATTGTGATCACCATTTTCCAGTTGAGGAAATAATATCATCACTATTATTATTATATTCATTGTACACAAGGCCAGCTCCAGCCCTCAGAAAGATTTCTTTAACTGGGTCACAGAGGGTTCCAGCTGCCCACCCACTGCCGGCCCCACAGGGATCCAGGAGAATGCTATTTATGTCTCCTGCCCATCCCACAGAGCCTGGCACCCAGCTCCCTGGGGGAGGACTGCTCTTTGGAATTCCTGGCACCTTCTCCATTCTCCTCCTCCTCATACGCTGCTCATCTCTCCCAGTAATGCCTGTGTTCAGTTTGTCTTTTAGCTCAGGCACAAGCAAGCATGGCTTGTGCTTAGGGGTCCCGAACTGGTTACTGAGATCTAGCCAATGCCTGTGGCATCTCTGCTTCGGAAAGGGGACTGGAAGTGAATTACCAAAAGCTATCTTTACCCACAGCCAACCCTCTGGGAAGGTTTTGTGCTTAGGGGTCCCGAACTGGTTACTGAGATCTAGCCAATGCCTGTGGCATCTCTGCTTCAGAAAGGGGACTGGAAGTGAATTACCAAAAGCTATCTTTACCCACAGCCAGCCCTCTGGGAAGGTTCTTTACCCACAGCCAACCCTCTGGGAAGGTTTGTTAGAAGGATTTCTCCACCTCGTAAGACCATGTTTTCCGTGCAGCTGGATTTGCTGTATGTCTGTGGGGCACATTTTCTTCCCCTTTCTGTAGGCCCTTCTGTGTTGGGGAGCTGGTAACCTTGGAAATGACAGGCTGTGGGGGAAGAAGGGTTGGGTGGTGCTGAGTCGAAGCGTGATTGTCAGCCTGGTGGGCAGACTCTGAGGTGGTAGGTGTGTGAGCAGGAGGGGGAGGGTGCTGGGAGCGTACGTGCCTGCGGTGGCTGGAGTGCTGGCACAGGGGTGTGGGTGTGATTGCAGTGTGAGTGATGCATACTGAGGATAATTGTCAAGCAGCTCACTTTTTCCTCTCTTTTTTTCTTTTCTTTTCCTTTTTTTTTTCTACTTTATAGTAGGCAAAGAAATCCTCCTCTGCATCAGCGAGGTGATAGTTTTGAAAAGTTTCCAAGGGGATGAATTATGTGCTTTCTCAATTCCTTGGTATTATTGATTCTCCAAGACATTGTGACTAATATTTCTTAACAAGGGGGCCTGGGGTCTTTGTGAAGCTTGAGAGGTAAGCCTTGCCTATTTTTCACCAGGAAAGGGATGCAAACTAGATTCGGTAGGTGGAAAGGTCACCTGTAGAGGTTAGTGTTAGTTTTGCATCCAATCTCCACACCCTCTCTCAACTTTTGGTATTACTAGATACAAATTTGCTTTAGGAAAATCATCCCACCCTTATTGTCAATACATGGGTTTGGAGAAGACTGATCTCATGCAGATTTGGGGGTGGGCTCATAATCCAGACCCAAGCCCATTAGTAGAAATCAGGTAATTACTACAAAGGTTGGTTTCATGGGTAGGATTGAGACTCACATCAGACCAATAAGGGTCAGACTTAAAACCAAACTATTGGAGAATAGAGGGCTTTTTTTTTGGAAGTGAAAGATGCGATCTTAGAATTTTTGGCAATAATCTTTTAGGGAAAGCCTGCATGAAAATGGACTTAATACTAAAGGATTCAGGAAAAGGGAGGACAAAGTCTAAGTAATGTTATCTGAGCCCCTGCATCCAGCTGTTCCTGAGGCAGGTTCTATGCCTAAACTTTTCATCATATGGACCAAGTAGCTCTTTGTGTGCTGCAGGCATTTTGAAATGGATTTTCAACTGGGAGTGATTTTGACAGTAGGAGACTTTTGTCAATGTCTGGGGATGTTTTTGGTTGTCACAGTGGGGATGAGGGGCTACTGGAATCTAGAGGGTAGAGGCCAGGGATGCTGCTAAATGTCCTACAATGCACAGGACAGCTCCCCATAACAGCAAATAATTATCTGGTCCAAAATGTCAATAGTGCCGATGTTGACAAACCCTGCCACACATGAAGCCGTAAAAGTCTGCTGATAGGTAACAAGGCTGTCTTTTGCACTTCCTCCTGCAGGGAATAGATCCTCTTACCATGAATAAAATCTTGAATTAGAGACTTATGAGGGACCCTGAGCCTCTTTGATGCCCCAGAAGTGATGCTCTGTGCAAAGCTAGCCTTGACCTTAGCTCCAATGGCTCTGGGTTCCATATGAAAATTGAAATTTGGTAAGGCCAGATAAGGCCCCTGGACTTTCTGTATCTGGGCTGAAGAACTCATTTCAAAGTCTTGGAGTACAAAATTTTGCAGATTCTGATTCTCCATCCATTCTTCATATAGGTGAGCTCTGTGCCAGGTGTAATGCTAAGCCCTTCATAAGCATTTCTAATGACAGGCTCTTCCTTTTCTTGAGCCCAAAGGGAGAAGGAAGTTGAGAAAATGTCTTCATTGTATCTCCATCTGGGTAAAGGAATCTAAAGATACATGTTCCTCAAAGTCCCAAAGTGTACAAAGAGGTCTTATAGACTTTTCCTTCTTGGTGAGTAGGTCTCTGCTGCTCACTTCATGCATCTTTCCCTGAAGCAAATAAACTTTGAATTCTGGTAAAAGTCAGTATTCATATACTAGAAGTGGTTGGAGTGATGTTTTCAAACAAGGTTAGCTTAGGTGTTGTGAGGTGCTTTAATTCAAACAAGACTGTTCTCCACACCTGTCCCTGATCCTCTCCTATTAATCTTTTTTTTCATTTAGTGTTCCTTTCTCTTTTCTGTACCTGTGACCTGACACCTCTCCTTTCAGAAATGATCCAGTCCCGGACCCCTCACTACCATTTGGCATAGTGCAGATTCCATCCCTTTTGGTGTTAGTGCCAGGTCCAAAGGGGGGCCTAATGTGTGTGTGTGTGTGTGTGTATGGGAGTGGCTTTAGCCTCTCATCATTTCAATCAACCCTGCCCCACATTTCTGACATAGATAAAAGAGGTTTTCTCAGTTTTGTGCAAAGTACTGGGTGTCAGTGCAGCTTTAAGCAACAACGGCTCCATCCCATTAGATTGTCTCCTCCTCATTTATGCATATTTCTGAGTTTGCCCTGTTCAGCTTCATTGTCAATGGCTCTTCTTCCCCACTCAGTTACTTTCAAAACACAGAGAGTAGAGGTGGATGCTCAGGCTTCAGGTCCCATGAGAAATGGTGGTGGTCATATACTTAAGCCTATTGCTAACTTTTCTACAGAGTATCTAAAGTCGATCGTCTCACCACCACAAACATTGTTTTTCCTTATTATTCCATTTTACAGATAAAGAAACAGAAGCAGAGAACAGTTGTCACTTCTTTTTTATCACACTTCTAGAAAGTGATAAACACTAGATTTAAATCCAGTTTAAACTGACACCAAAGACTGCTTTTAAATACTGTACTAAAACACCTTCTATCCCATAATTGAGAATGTTGGGCTTAGGATTGACTTCCCCATATTACCTAGAGAGCAGTTTAGTACTTCCTACTTATAAACTCAGTAATTATTGAGAAAGAGATGTGTGGACAGAAGTCTCTGGTATGAAACCTGCTTTCTGTGTGACTGATTTATTGAATGAACTGATCTTGGTAGAGTATGAGGGTACTTCAAAAAGTTAATGGAAACATGGAAGTAAAAGATGATAAAAATCCTTCCATAAACTTTTGAAGACCCATCATGCAATCAGGAAGTAGCTTCATTCTTTTTACATTTGCATCTTTATATCTACTCTGTGGATTAATATCACTCTATTATTTATCTGTTGCTGCAAAACAAATGACCCCCAAAATTAGCAGCTTAAAATAACAAACAAATATTATCTTACACAGTTTCTGAAAGTCAGGAATCTGGGATGGCTTAGCCAGGTGGTTCCAGCTCCAGTTTCTAAAAAGGCTCTAATCAAGATGTCAGCCAGGCATGTAGTTATCTAAAGATTTGACTGGGATTGGAAAACTGACTTCCAAGACGGGTCACGAACATGTCTCTAGGCAGAAGTTCTCAGTTCCTTACCACATGGACTTCATAGAGCTGCTTGAGTGTCCTCATGGTGTGGTAGCTGGTTTCCTCTAAAGTGACTGATCCAAGAAAGAAAGAAAGGAAGACTCTTATGACCTAGTCATATGTCATCACTTCTGCTATATTCTATTTCTTAGAAGTGAGTCACTGAGTCAAACTCACACTCAAAAGGAGGAGATTTAAACTCTACCTCTTGAAAGAAGGATTATCAAAGAATTTGTGGACACGTGAGAGCCACAACACACTGCTTCCCTGAATAAAAACTCAGGCATAGCTCATACCTCTTTTGGTCATTCTCAGACAGTAAAGCTGTCTAGCCCAGTCTAACAAAAATTCACATGATTTTAAGCTTCTCACTTCCCTGAACTTGGGCTTGTTAACTAGAAGAAATGAAGATTTCAGTTGATTCTGTCTTTTTCTTCTCTCCATCTTTTTTCTTATTCATTTGCCACTATTGGGGAGCCACTGGAATCAGGCACTGGTGGATTGGGGCAAGGAGATTTAGAAGGTATATTCTGGTTTTGTTGGTATCTGTAATTGGTTGTGCCAAAGCTGGAGATTTCTCTTACTAGGCCCTTTTTGAGGTCTTCAAGGATTCTTCACACAGAGGCTTTTCTCATTGCAGATATAGCAATGAAAGTGAGATCTCCTCTGTATGGCCACTTACAACTCTCTCCTCAGCCTCTGTCTTCCCTTACTCTGCCACTACTAACCGCTTAAGCCACAGTCAATCTCTTGAGTGGTTGTCTTAAAGCTCTCCTCATTTAGCTTTAGATGTGAGAGAAATACCCTTCTCCTCCCAACATTGGTGGTGATGGTTGGTGATTGAAAACATTTAAATCCACTGAAGTAGAAAAACTCTCCCAAGTAATCTCCACGCACACCTGAAACCTTCAACCTCAAGGTGGGTGATGAACTAAGAATTGAAAACCCGATACTGTCATCTTTAACATACCCTAATTATAGGGCCTGCTACTTATTGTATTGTCTTCAACTGTTAAGAACTCTAGAGCTTTACAAGAAGAGAAAAATTACATTTAATGTTTTATTGCCTCTGTATAAGGTGACTAATAATTTCTTATATATTAAGCTCTTAAACGTTAATTCAGATAATTTTTCTCTTAGAAATGGGGCTGAGAAACTTTCTCACCATGATGAAGAGAATCAAAACTTTGATTTGAAAACTAATGTAATTGTTCATTTTAGACTCAAGTCTGATGATGTGTATGAATTTGGTTGGGGAGATATAAAGTTCTGTACCAGTATAATCCACCCCAAAATCTCAAGTCCATTCTTACCAGCACAGTGGCATACTGGCAAAGAAAATCACCTTTCTGAAGAGCCCTATTGACTCTTGGAAAGTCTAGTTTAATCACAAGCCATAGAGTATTCACACCCATTTATTATTAATACAGCACTTAGCCCTCCGGCCTCCACACACTTTCCTTGACAGAAACCCATTACCTCACCTATTATGTTCTTTTATCTGATGGAAATTAACTTTGCAGGATGCCATGAGAAGGTAGATTCAAAATCCTGCCAATGGGTTGGAACTTTAATTCCACCATCCTTCTGAGAAATGAGACACATATATGATTTATGGATAAAGGTATATATTTATGGAGAAAAGGATATATATATATATCTTTCTCTCTGTGCTAAAATAGCTTTGTGCTGTATTTATGTACCTTTTATGGTAATTTCATCTCTATGTTATAGATATTCCTGTATTTGTCTTAACTTTCCTAATAGAATGTATGCTTCTATATCTATATATATATCTTTCTCTCTGTGCTAAAATAGCTTTGTGCTGTATTTATGTACCTTTTATGGCAATTTCATCTCTATGTTATAGATATTCCTGTATTTGTCTTAACTTTCCTAATAGAATGTATGCTTCTATATCCACATACCAATTCTGTACTAATACTCTCCTCACCTCACTCTCTGCACCTAGGTATAGAGTAATAGGTATATAGTGAACTCTTTAATTATGTATTAACTTGGGTAAATGAGTGGATGAGTGAATAACAAGATGAACCATTGGAGGATCAAAGAATAGAATGTTCTCAGCAAATTCACTTTACTAACCTCTACACCCCTTTTTTTTAGAGAGCCAACTTTTTCCTCTTCTTACTCTGCTACATGAAGAGCAGAGGCTAGGAATTTTTCCAACTGGTCACAGGTAATTGAACCAAGGATGGTCAGCTGGCTGAAGTTGGACCAAACAGATTTATCTTGAAATATGGGTTTATGAGATAGTGATTCTGGTCAATTATCTGGATGAATATTTGTCAAGCAGTGCTAATGTAGCTGGTCTACAGAGAGAAGAATTAAGGATGAGTACAGGGGAAAGCAGAGACGGCATGGT
>NW_007727373.1:56761-58681 GCF_000696425.1 Galeopterus variegatus | reverse complement strand
TAGCTGGTCTACAGAGAGAAGAATTAAGGATGAGTACAGGGGAAAGCAGAGACGGCATGGTTTAGCTCTCGAGAGAATGTCTGTTTTGGTTCTTGATGACTTTGCAGCCCTGGATGACTTTTCAGTTCTTGGTTCTGGGCTCTGCTCTTCTACTTGAGGTCAAGGATATTTGTGTCCGGTTTTAACATGGCCAGCTCCTCTTGTCATTCTCCTTTCAGCTTGAATGTCACTTCCTAGTAGAACCCTTCCCTTAATAGTGCCTGTCTGTCACACTTTATACGTCAGATCACTCTGCTGTGTTTTCCCCACATAATTTAGCACAATATGAGGCTGACCTGTTTGAGTTTTTATTTTACTTGTTTCTTATCAGATTCCCTTTCTAGAATATACCATATAACAACAGATACCTCATCTATTTGGTTTACCACTCTTTTCCCAACATTATGGAATAGTAATTCTACACCAAAGAATAAATAGTTTTTGATTAAATAATGGATATAATAAATATCCCCTGTTTCTTAAGTCATTTTGAGAAGTCTCTTTTCATTTCAGCCACAAGAATGTCAACATTGAGGCACAGCATCTGTAGGAGTTATTAGTGCCATGTTACTGAAAACTTTCCTAAGATGACCTCCACTTCAGTCTTTCCACCAGCCCCAAAGGCAGAACCCTATAAAAGATCTTACTCACATCTATCCACTTCTGGTTTGTTATGTCCGTTAAATCTTTTTATTCCCAATCCATTCAAATCACTAATTTTTATGTGTATTCACACCTGGAGACTACTGGGGAATGTTCTCATATTACTTTATGTTATTGTGCACTTGAAATCATGTGTTATCTCATATTATTCAGGTACTTTGCAAATAATGATGATAGGGATACTGATTTAACTTGGACTGAAACCTACTTTACGTAATAGTCAGGAAAAAAATTATAACATGGTGAGAGAGCACAATTCTCTCCTGTTTAATACTGAAAACCTTCTAAGGGAGTCTCAGGGAGACTAAAGATGCACAGCAGAGTTTGCCTCCCATCTAGGAAGGAAGTGAGAAATCCTACCCTGGAAGGGTCTTCCAGAAACCCAGAAGCATTCAGAGTTCTCTGGTATAAACGTGGGGATAAGTACACCATGTGACTCATTTGTGGAGTATATTTGGTCCTATTGATCTCCTATTGGCAGTAAAAAGCCTGCACCTCTCAGGAATGAGGTGTGGGAGTGCATCATTGTAAGGTACTGAGCTTGTGGAGGCTGCGTGTGCTGTGGAGCAGGCTCCAAGTGAGTCATATGTCTGTTAGGAATGTTCCTTTGGATCTGCTGCTCGTGTTTTCAGGCTCACATTACTCCTAAGTACCTTTCCAACATCTCATTCTCACATCTCACAGCTTAGAATGGCCCAGGTTCTATATGACCAATACACTTGAGTCAAGTCTAAAAAATGATCACATTAGGAAATAATACAGTGTTCTCAATGTCACGCTTCTTGGAAAAAAGAAAAAGAAAGAAAGAAAAGAAATAGATGTCACAGAATGGCAAAATGAGAAATGATCACATTAGGAAATAATACAGTGTTCTCAATGTCACGCTTCTTGGAAAAAAGAAAAAAAAAGAAAAAGAAAAAGAAAGAAAGAAAAGAAATAGATGTCACAGAATGGCAAAATGAGAAGAAGAGTGGGCCTTAGAGTCAAATGTACTTGAATTTGAATCTCAGCTCAGTCATTTTGTAGCTCTGGGCCCTTGAACAAGATCTTTCACTTCTCTTTAAGCCTTAATGTTCTTCATGTCAAAACGTTATTAGCATATCAAACTAAATTACCTCATATGGTTGTGGTGATAACTGAATAAAACAGTATACATAGAATCTGCTATCACAGTGATGGGATATGGTAGGCACTCTCATTTTTCCTGGAGTCTTGATT
>NW_007727373.1:53022-56135 GCF_000696425.1 Galeopterus variegatus | reverse complement strand
GAATCTGCTATCACAGTGATGGGATATGGTAGGCACTCTCATTTTTCCTGGAGTCTTGATTCCCTTATTTATGATAAGAACAATAATACCTCATGTCCTTGAGCACTTACTATGTACCAAGCCCTGTGATAACTACTTCCATTGTTGGAGTAGATGAGGTCAATTGTCTTTCTTATATCCTTTATTCTGTATTAACAAACTCCTAAATTCTGTGCCTGGTTTAAAAGCTACTTTTCCTAGCCTCTCTTGAAATTAAGAACAGCTATGTGACAAAGTTTTGGCTAAAGATTTAGATTCAGATGTCTGCTGCAGACTTCTGGGAAGGTTCTGCTGTTTCCTTGCTCCTTCTCTTTCTGTTATCTGTCAAAAGTATGCATATGAGCCTAGAGCAGATAGGCTTTTGGCTACCCTCAGGCACCCACCAGGATGCAAACTTCATACGAAGGACAATGGAGTAGAAAGATGGAAGGAGCCTGGGACATTATGGAGTGTCTCTAATAACCCTGGAATGCCCACCTATAGACTTTAAGTTTATGGAATACATTTCTTCTATTTGGCTAAACTTTTGTAATTGGGTTTTATATAGATGCAGCCAAATTCAATGTGCATTATTTATTACTCTGATCAAATTATTGACATCATTATTATAATTTCTATTTTTCATGAAGGATATTGAGACTTAGATTAAGCAGCCTGTCCAAGGTAACATATTATGTACCTACTAAGTAAAGCAGAGATTTAAATCCATGCTTTAATCACTAATGTATAAAATTGGGATAATATTTCTTTCTTGGCTTTCCTATTTCACAAATCTTTGCCCTTACCTTTCTACTCTAAAAACTCGTTCAATTACTTGGTCTTTTAAAAATCCTCTTGAAATTCTCCCCAACTGCAAAGATACTGGAAGACATTTGAGCTCATCTGATAGTTTTGGCATCAACTAACTGTACAATCCTGACCCGCTCATTTAACTTCTCTGGTCATTTAAACAATGGCATGCTTTCAGTAGATGAGCTCTAAAGTGCTTCTTCCTATTTCTAATTGTTTGTAATTCTAAAGGTATAGTTTAAGAGATTTCTAATTATCCGGTTAGGTTATCATCAAATTTTTATTTTATCTAGCTCCATCTCATGTACTTAGTAGATATTGAACAAATATTAATTGTACTATAAATAAGACAATCTTTTTCTTATTTTCCCACTTTTCCTTCAAGTCATTGTCTTCTTATTTTTTATTTCCATCCAAAAACCAACATCTTATTAGGCAATTTAGAGGAGCTGATCTGGTTAAGATCAAAAAACATTCCTTCCAAAATTTGAAGCTTACTTTGGTCAGGGCAGAAGCAAAGGACCTAAAAAAGTCATACTTAGGAAAAAAAAAAACAAAAAATAAACAAATCATCCCTTGGTCGAAGCGATAGGGTTGGCATGTGGATTCAGAAAAGCAATCTCCAAATAAAAAACAGCAAACCAAAGCAATTTTTGTTGTAAAGAGGAAAGCAAGGTGGTAGACAAATGGGTGATATATATTATTTTTTGAAGAATTTTAGAAAGAAATGGAGTGACTGAACATTAACAGTATTAAAAAGATATGAGCAATACTAAAAAGATAATATGGCATATTGTGAATGATTGAAATAGGTAGATAGTGCTTTGACTTAAGCAGAATTTTTCTCTGGAGTAGATCATATCGAGAAACAGTCTTGAAATTTGCTAAAACATACTGCAATATTCCTATGAGACAAGGTTTCCACAAAGTCCTTCTAGCAGATTTAAAGTTTGAGGTTCTAACTGATAGAGGTTAGCATTAGCACAGAGAGAATCAACATAAAAAAAGAATATCAGTATGGACATTGGAATCATAGTTGCTTTCCAAGCTTTTTATGTAACTAGCTTGCTGACATCTCTGAGACTCAATTTACCCATCTGAAAATGAAGTTAATAATATGCATAGCAAGGTTAGTTTGCAATATATAGAAATAACATGTAAATCTTCTTGTGAAATGGCTCATATTTAGTGGCTATACAATAATTGCTAATTCTTCCTTATAATAACAATGGATAATTTTTCTCCTCTTGGCTAACATAGACTTCAATTTTTCTTGCTATAAGTCCCTCCCCCTTTCCCAACTGTAGTAAGTACATGTCTGTTCTGCTCTTCTGTTCAATGTTTTATTGTGGTCTTTCTTTCTTTGTTTGTTTCTTAGCTACCACTTATGAATGAGGACAAGTGGTATTTCTCTTTGTGTGCCTGGCTTATTTCACTTAACATAATTTTCTCCAAACTCATTCATGTTGCTGTGAATAGCAGAATTTCATTCTTTTTTATGGCTGAGTAGTATTCCATTCCATTGTGCATATATATTGCATTTTCTTTATCCAGTCATTCACTGATGAACATTTAGGTTGGTTCCATATCTTGGCTATTGTAAATAGAGCTGCAATAAACATGGAAGTGCAGGTAACCCTTTTACATGATGATTTCCATTTCTTTGGGTATATATCCAGAAGTGGGATAGCTGGATTGTATGGTAGTTCTGTCTGTGGTTATTTGAGAACCCTCCATGCTGTTTTCCATACTGGCTGCACTAATTTACAGTCCCACCAACAGTGTAGAAGAGTTCCCTTTTCTTCAAGGAGGCAATACTTTTAGTGGCTGGTCAGAGAAGGCATCTGTCTGAGAGAGAAAACTTGGAAATAATTAAGGCTTTAATGGTGAGAGGAAGGTGGAAACATGATGAGGAAAGGTAGAGGCATCCCAAGGAAAGGATGAAAGAAGAGCAAATACCCTGGGGGGAGAGGCACTTGGTGTGCTCAAGAAACTGAGAATGCTGGTGAAGGTGCTACACAGGAGAGTGGAACTGTGAGCTGTTATTGACCCTGGCTTCCTTAAGTAAAATTTGTTTCATGGAAGAATGCTCTAGACTGTTATTAGAACAAATGGTCTCAAACACTGAGCTGTGGTCCTATCATATTAGAATACATTCCTCGGGCCTTTACAGACCTTTGGGGGTAGAGCCTAGAAATCTCTATTTTTAAGAAGATTTCCAAATGATTTTCATCCAGTGGTAACTATCACCCTTGAGGTCTCTGTAGAAATCCCACAGTGAGCAG
>NW_007727373.1:28826-52327 GCF_000696425.1 Galeopterus variegatus | reverse complement strand
TGACAGAAACCCATTACCTCACCTATTATGTTCTTTTATCTGATAGAAATTAACTTTGCAGGATGCCATGAGAAGGTAGATTCAAAATCCTGCCAATGGGTTGGAACTTTAATTCCACCATCCTTCTGAGAAATGAGACACATATATGATTTATGGATAAAGGTATATATTTATGGAGAAAAGGATATATATATATATCTTTCTCTCTGTGCTAAAATAGCTTTGTGCTGTATTTATGTACCTTTTATGGCAATTTCATCTCTATGTTATAGATATTCCTGTATTTGTCTTAACTTTCCTAATAGAATGTATGCTTCTATATCCACATACCAATTCTGTACTAATACTCTCCTCACCTCACTCTCTGCACCTAGGTATAGAGTAATAGGTATATAGTGAACTCTTTAATTATGTATTAACTTGGGTAAATGAGTGGATGAGTGAATAACAAGATGAACCATTGGAGGATCAAAGAATAGAATGTTCTCAGCAAATTCACTTTACTAACCTCTACACCCCTTTTTTTTAGAGAGCCAACTTTTTCCTCTTCTTACTCTGCTACATGAAGAGCAGAGGCTAGGAATTTTTCCAACTGGTCACAGGTAATTGAACCAAGGATGGTCAGCTGGCTGAAGTTGGACCAAACAGATTTATCTTGAAATATGGGTTTATGAGATAGTGATTCTGGTCAATTATCTGGATGAATATTTGTCAAGCAGTGCTAATGTAGCTGGTCTACAGAGAGAAGAATTAAGGATGAGTACAGGGGAAAGCAGAGACGGCATGGTTTAGCTCTCGAGAGAATGTCTGTTTTGGTTCTTGATGACTTTGCAGCCCTGGATGACTTTTCAGTTCTTGGTTCTGGGCTCTGCTCTTCTACTTGAGGTCAAGGATATTTGTGTCCGGTTTTAACATGGCCAGCTCCTCTTGTCATTCTCCTTTCAGCTTGAATGTCACTTCCTAGTAGAACCCTTCCCTTAATAGTGCCTGTCTGTCACACTTTATACGTCAGATCACTCTGCTGTGTTTTCCCCACATAATTTAGCACAATATGAGGCTGACCTGTTTGAGTTTTTATTTTACTTGTTTCTTATCAGATTCCCTTTCTAGAATATACCATATAACAACAGATACCTCATCTATTTGGTTTACCACTCTTTTCCCAACATTATGGAATAGTAATTCTACACCAAAGAATAAATAGTTTTTGATTAAATAATGGATATAATAAATATCCCCTGTTTCTTAAGTCATTTTGAGAAGTCTCTTTTCATTTCAGCCACAAGAATGTCAACATTGAGGCACAGCATCTGTAGGAGTTATTAGTGCCATGTTACTGAAAACTTTCCTAAGATGACCTCCACTTCAGTCTTTCCACCAGCCCCAAAGGCAGAACCCTATAAAAGATCTTACTCACATCTATCCACTTCTGGTTTGTTATGTCCGTTAAATCTTTTTATTCCCAATCCATTCAAATCACTAATTTTTATGTGTATTCACACCTGGAGACTACTGGGGAATGTTCTCATATTACTTTATGTTATTGTGCACTTGAAATCATGTGTTATCTCATATTATTCAGGTACTTTGCAAATAATGATGATAGGGATACTGATTTAACTTGGACTGAAACCTACTTTACGTAATAGTCAGGAAAAAAATTATAACATGGTGAGAGAGCACAATTCTCTCCTGTTTAATACTGAAAACCTTCTAAGGGAGTCTCAGGGAGACTAAAGATGCACAGCAGAGTTTGCCTCCCATCTAGGAAGGAAGTGAGAAATCCTACCCTGGAAGGGTCTTCCAGAAACCCAGAAGCATTCAGAGTTCTCTGGTATAAACGTGGGGATAAGTACACCATGTGACTCATTTGTGGAGTATATTTGGTCCTATTGATCTCCTATTGGCAGTAAAAAGCCTGCACCTCTCAGGAATGAGGTGTGGGAGTGCATCATTGTAAGGTACTGAGCTTGTGGAGGCTGCGTGTGCTGTGGAGCAGGCTCCAAGTGAGTCATATGTCTGTTAGGAATGTTCCTTTGGATCTGCTGCTCGTGTTTTCAGGCTCACATTACTCCTAAGTACCTTTCCAACATCTCATTCTCACATCTCACAGCTTAGAATGGCCCAGGTTCTATATGACCAATACACTTGAGTCAAGTCTAAAAAATGATCACATTAGGAAATAATACAGTGTTCTCAATGTCACGCTTCTTGGAAAAAAGAAAAAAAAAGAAAAAGAAAAAGAAAGAAAGAAAAGAAATAGATGTCACAGAATGGCAAAATGAGAAGAGTGGGCCTTAGAGTCAAATGTACTTGAATTTGAATCTCAGCTCAGTCATTTTGTAGCTCTGGGCCCTTGAACAAGATCTTTCACTTCTCTTTAAGCCTTAATGTTCTTCATGTCAAAACGTTATTAGCATATCAAACTAAATTACCTCATATGGTTGTGGTGATAACTGAATAAAACAGTATACATAGAATCTGCTATCACAGTGATGGGATATGGTAGGCACTCTCATTTTTCCTGGAGTCTTGATTCCCTTATTTATGATAAGAACAATAATACCTCATGTCCTTGAGCACTTACTATGTACCAAGCCCTGTGATAACTACTTCCATTGTTGGAGTAGATGAGGTCAATTGTCTTTCTTATATCCTTTATTCTGTATTAACAAACTCCTAAATTCTGTGCCTGGTTTAAAAGCTACTTTTCCTAGCCTCTCTTGAAATTAAGAACAGCTATGTGACAAAGTTTTGGCTAAAGATTTAGATTCAGATGTCTGCTGCAGACTTCTGGGAAGGTTCTGCTGTTTCCTTGCTCCTTCTCTTTCTGTTATCTGTCAAAAGTATGCATATGAGCCTAGAGCAGATAGGCTTTTGGCTACCCTCAGGCACCCACCAGGATGCAAACTTCATACGAAGGACAATGGAGTAGAAAGATGGAAGGAGCCTGGGACATTATGGAGTGTCTCTAATAACCCTGGAATGCCCACCTATAGACTTTAAGTTTATGGAATACATTTCTTCTATTTGGCTAAACTTTTGTAATTGGGTTTTATATAGATGCAGCCAAATTCAATGTGCATTATTTATTACTCTGATCAAATTATTGACATCATTATTATAATTTCTATTTTTCATGAAGGATATTGAGACTTAGATTAAGCAGCCTGTCCAAGGTAACATATTATGTACCTACTAAGTAAAGCAGAGATTTAAATCCATGCTTTAATCACTAATGTATAAAATTGGGATAATATTTCTTTCTTGGCTTTCCTATTTCACAAATCTTTGCCCTTACCTTTCTACTCTAAAAACTCGTTCAATTACTTGGTCTTTTAAAAATCCTCTTGAAATTCTCCCCAACTGCAAAGATACTGGAAGACATTTGAGCTCATTTGATAGTTTTGGCATCAACTAACTGTACAATCCTGACCCGCTCATTTAACTTCTCTGGTCATTTAAACAATGGCATGCTTTCAGTAGATGAGCTCTAAAGTGCTTCTTCCTATTTCTAATTGTTTGTAATTCTAAAGGTATAGTTTAA
Source organism: Galeopterus variegatus (assembly GCF_000696425.1). Classification (NCBI taxonomy): domain Eukaryota; kingdom Metazoa; phylum Chordata; class Mammalia; order Dermoptera; family Cynocephalidae; genus Galeopterus; species Galeopterus variegatus. The sequence goes on along the minus strand of NW_007727373.1, from coordinate 48,780 downwards.
GAGATTTCTAATTATCCGGTTAGGTTATCATCAAATTTTTATTTTATCTAGCTCCATCTCATGTACTTAGTAGATATTGAACAAATATTAATTGTACTATAAATAAGACAATCTTTTTCTTATTTTCCCACTTTTCCTTCAAGTCATTGTCTTCTTATTTTTTATTTCCATCCAAAAACCAACATCTTATTAGGCAATTTAGAGGAGCTGATCTGGTTAAGATCAAAAAACATTCCTTCCAAAATTTGAAGCTTACTTTGGTCAGGGCAGAAGCAAAGGACCTAAAAAAGTCATACTTAGGAAAAAAAAAAACAAAAAATAAACAAATCATCCCTTGGTCGAAGCGATAGGGTTGGCATGTGGATTCAGAAAAGCAATCTCCAAATAAAAAACAGCAAACCAAAGCAATTTTTGTTGTAAAGAGGAAAGCAAGGTGGTAGACAAATGGGTGATATATATTATTTTTTGAAGAATTTTAGAAAGAAATGGAGTGACTGAACATTAACAGTATTAAAAAGATATGAGCAATACTAAAAAGATAATATGGCATATTGTGAATGATTGAAATAGGTAGATAGTGCTTTGACTTAAGCAGAATTTTTCTCTGGAGTAGATCATATCGAGAAACAGTCTTGAAATTTGCTAAAACATACTGCAATATTCCTATGAGACAAGGTTTCCACAAAGTCCTTCTAGCAGATTTAAAGTTTGAGGTTCTAACTGATAGAGGTTAGCATTAGCACAGAGAGAATCAACATAAAAAAAGAATATCAGTATGGACATTGGAATCATAGTTGCTTTCCAAGCTTTTTATGTAACTAGCTTGCTGACATCTCTGAGACCAATTTACCCATCTGAAAATGAAGTTAATAATATGGCATAGCAAGGTTAGTTTGCAATATATAGAAATAACATGTAAATCTTCTTGTGAAATGGCTCATATTTAGTGGCTATACAATAATTGCTAATTCTTCCTTATAATAACAATGGATAATTTTTCTCCTCTTGGCTAACATAGACTTCAATTTTTCTTGCTATAAGTCCCTCCCCCTTTCCCAACTGTAGTAAGTACATGTCTGTTCTGCTCTTCTGTTCAATGTTTTATTGTGGTCTTTCTTTCTTTGTTTGTTTCTTAGCTACCACTTATGAATGAGGACAAGTGGTATTTCTCTTTGTGTGCCTGGCTTATTTCACTTAACATAATTTTCTCCAAACTCATTCATGTTGCTGTGAATAGCAGAATTTCATTCTTTTTTATGGCTGAGTAGTATTCCATTCCATTGTGCATATATATTGCATTTTCTTTATCCAGTCATTCACTGATGAACATTTAGGTTGGTTCCATATCTTGGCTATTGTAAATAGAGCTGCAATAAACATGGAAGTGCAGGTAACCCTTTTACATGATGATTTCCATTTCTTTGGGTATATATCCAGAAGTGGGATAGCTGGATTGTATGGTAGTTCTGTCTGTAGTTATTCGAGAACCCTCCATGCTGTTTTCCATACTGGCTGCACTAATTTACAGTCCCACCAATGTCCATTTCTTTGGGTATATATCCAGAAGTGGGATAGCTGGATTGTATGGTAGTTCTGTCTGTGGTTATTTGAGAACCCTCCATGCTGTTTTCCATACTGGCTGCACTAATTTACAGTCCCACCAATGGTGTAGAAGAGTTCCCTTTTCTTCAAGGAGGCAATACTTTTAGTGGCTGGTCAGAGAAGGCATCTGTCTGAGAGAGAAAACTTGGAAATAATTAAGGCTTTAATGGTGAGAGGAAGGTGGAAACATGATGAGGAAAGGTAGAGGCATCCCAAGGAAAGGATGAAAGAAGAGCAAATACCCTGGGGGGAGAGGCACTTGGTGTGCTCAAGAAACTGAGAATGCTGGTGAAGGTGCTACACAGGAGAGTGGAACTGTGAGCTGTTATTGACCCTGGCTTCCTTAAGTAAAATTTGTTTCATGGAAGAATGCTCTAGACTGTTATTAGAACAAATGGTCTCAAACACTGAGCTGTGGTCCTATCATATTAGAATACATTCCTCGGGCCTTTACAGACCTTTGGGGGTAGAGCCTAGAAATCTCTATTTTTAAGAAGATTTCCAAATGATTTTGATGGGCATCCAGTGGTAACTATCACCCTTGAGGTCTCTGTAGAAATCCCACAGTGAGCAGCCTCTGGAAGTGATATGAAGGGAGTTACACTGTTAGTTTGGTTATTAACAGACTTAGACGTTGCTTGAGGATTTGAGGTTCACCAAAGAAACAGTACAGACCTAACCAAAATCACAGAATGAAACTAATGCTAGAGCCATTGTGCCTGGTAGCTACTACCATTGCAAAGAGCAGAGGTTGTGGTCATCAGAGGCTGATGTCACTGGGACCACCAACTTGAGGAGAGGTTTGTACAAACCATGATGACTAGAAGTCCCACTTGGATCTTTGGGATCTGCCAATAAGGAGAAAATCTGCTGCTTTGAGCTGCGGAAAAACCTGGCCCTACTCACTGACAGGTGTCATCATTAGGATCAGCAGACATTTCTATTTTATTGGGATTGGTGAAATAGGAGAATTGTATTTTGTTGGATAATCTTATAGTAAAAATAATAATACTAATTACAATGATTCTGTTTCAGGATTCTTCAGACTTGGTCTCTCAGGAAACTAGAGATTGCCAGTGTTGTGATGCAATCTTCAATAAGAGGAAGAAATACCACAATAAGGGAGGCTATGGAATTTTGGGGTACAGATTCTTTCTAACTAGAGAAACCATGAAATTAAGTCCATCTTTAGATTCCTGGTGTGACTTGAGTAGAGAGGGCCACGCTGAGTAGAGATATAGTCAAAGGCTGGATTAATTTTTGATGGCTGTTGCTATGAAGGACCACATACTGAGTGCCTTAAAACAATAGAAATTTGTTCTCATACATTTCCGGGAACTAGAAGTCCAAAACCAAGGTGTTGGCAGAGCCATGGTCTGTCTAATGTCTCTAAGGGAGGATCCTTCCATGCTTCCTCCCACCTTCTGGTGGTGCAGGTAATCCTTGGTGTATCCTGGCTTTAGATGCATCACTCCAATATCTCTTTCTATCACCACATGGCCTTGTCTTTGTCTGTCTCTGTGCCTCTGTTTTCTCGGTCTTATAAGGACACCAGTCATTGGATTAAGGGCCGCTCTAACTTAGTATGACCAAATTTTAATTTAATTACATCTGTAAAGACCATATTTCCAAATAAGGTCATATCTGAGGTTCTAGGTGGACATGGATTTTGGAGGGGACACTACTCAACCCAGTACATAAGCAATTGGTAAAATGATGCCTTTCCTTTTTTTAAATCATTTTTTTCTTTTTTAAATATGCAACTGAAAATGAGACTAATTTAAGTACACAATGTCCCTTACAATAGGAAGAGTAGCCATTTGCAAAGTCCCCTCCCCTCCTTTTTTTTTTTTTTTTTTTTTTTTTTCCGAATGGCTGTAGCTATTGCTTATGTCATATAGATAAAGTAAATTTGGTCTTCTTAGATTCCAGTACCAGAAATCAGGACTGGTAGTTTGGAAAATATGATTCAGGAGAACTAGATATTCAGCCATCTCTTTGGGTCTCCCTCATTAGTCTTCTTACTAAATTAAAGTATTAATAAAGATGTTGTTTGGGGAATTAAAAAAGTATCAGACCATCAACCATTGAACAATTAAATAAATGAATTGATGAAATTGGTTGGCCCTCTTTTAGTAAGGTAAAATAGTGGATTATAAGGTGGGACTTCAAGGTGAAGGATTCTGAAAGGTTTAAGAGTCCAGGAAATTTTGAGTCTAGGGACAGTTTGACAATAAGCTTTACATAAATCTCAGTTTTTCCTGTTATGTTTTGTTCATATTATGATTGCCCAAGCAAAAACTTATTGGCATAAAACTTTGGATCAATAAAATAAAAGGGTCGACTCTTCTAATGTTGCCCATATTTGCACAAATTTTCTTAGGCATAATAGGGACTATTATGATAATTCAACTAAAATAATTCAGTAGAGTCGATCATAGTCCCCAGCCACTGTATTCTGATGGCAAAAGCTATGTGAGCATTTTGTTTTCAGAGCAGAAAAGGCTCTTTTATAATAACAAAATAATGTGCAGACTGGATACACTTGCTCCACAGGACACAAGAGACAGAGCCTAAAGTTTCAGCAGAGACAGAAGTGGGAGAGAAATTAATAAGGACTGGCACAATTTATTAAGTAGCTAAACATCTTTCAAAAAAAAAATGATCAGAAAACAAATCCCTTTAACAGTACCAGAAGCACAAAGAGAAATTCCTTTACATGTGAATTACAGACATGAATTTTTTGACAGTTTCTTTGAGAATGTATTTATGGGCACTTTTGCCCAGATATTAGTAATTTGTGTGACTCTGAGGGTCTAATAATCATTGGGGATGCTGAAGAGGATATGATAAGATACAATTTTTGTTTTTTGTAGAATTTTTATTACAGATGTAGTTTACTTCTTAAAACAAGAAAACCCTTTATATCCAATTGTTCTTTCATCAAGGGCATGCACTGATATATTATAAATCCATATAATTTCCTTGAGAGAATCAGGCTTCATTTTCCCTCTCTCCCAGTGTAGGTCTGTGGGATTTCCATTCTCTGGCCCCCCTTGACCCAGCATCTCTACAATAGATCAGGAATAACTAAGCTGAAATGCCCAAAATTACAGTGTCTGCTGACATGGCCTCAGAGGATGCTATTGTACTGTAATTTTCAATCAGAGAAGGACTGCATGTTTACAACAAGTTCCCAAATCTCTGAGCAGTCTGCCTACTGCTTCTGAAAGATCTATCTGCCTTCAGCAATTGAGCCCGAGCAGCAGAAGCAGCACAGAAGGGAGGACAGAATTCTCCTTCTTCTATAACCTCCAGCTGAATTTTATTTTAGGTCAAACCTAATTATTTTCTGTATCCTAAACTGGTGTTAATTTGTGAAGTTAAGGGCTGGTATAAGCTAATGACTTATTCATGTCAGGAAGAAATTTCTCTCTACTTCTGATAACTGAGGATTATATCGAGCAATTACATGCATTAAGATGTTTAACTCTCTCTTTTGAAGCAGACATTTTTGGCTATTGAAATACACCATATGTTATGGAAAAGGGGGTGATGGGTGATGTTGATACCTGATTTGCTTATAGAAATGAATTTTTGTAGACAAGAATATGAGACAAAACAATAATAGGAAGGGAGACACCTACCAGGATATTAATGATATGTAAATATCAATGCCAATTAATAATTGTTTTGACTAGAATTATTTTTTATCCTCTTGAATTGAAATTATAAATGGAGATTAAGAAATATAAGTTATTTTCCAGGTGGGGAATTATCTAGATTATAATTGTTTTTATTATGTTATGTGATTTTAACTATATCTTCCATGGGAGCCTTGCACATATATACAGAGAAGTAATATGTTACTAGTAGATATGACAAGCATCCCAGTCCACTCCCAACCTTCTTTTAACCCTGTTTTCAGCCATTCTGCACTAGTTAATGTTTTATTCATATATAGTATCTATTATCTATCCCACTTTGGCTTATGAGGTAAATAAAGCAATTACTAATTATTAATCACCATAGGTGTATTTTTAGGATGTATTTTTAGAGTCTATTTTAGAGCAATCTATATCGTAGGGAGCTCTTCAAGTTTATAATTGTAGATAGAAGACTGAGGTCAATAGGATAATGTTGCTTCTACCAAAGTAACTAAATGGCTGTTTTTCAGGTTTGTCCAATATCCTTATGTAATAGCTGTGGGCTACCAGAGTTGGTATATACTTCCTTGCTCAAATTAAAATATATGACCCCAATTAATGCTATTTTCATGACCTGAAAGTCTAGTTTTGAGCCTACAAGCAAACTGACAATTTCCTTTCTAATCCCAGCTGAAGCACCCTAACTTATGTTTGTGTTTACATGTGGAAAGACAATGAAGACATGTGCTTCCTTTCCAGACTAGGTAGATTTTGAGTTCACTGTTGACTGCCACTAATCAACTTCAAATGTGGAGAGATTTCTCCCACCAAGCACCACACACTAGAATTTCAGTCTCTCAGTCTCTCTGGTTTCTTGTCTCCACACATTGCAATAGGCCCACTTGCTCAGTTCAGTATCAGAACTAATTTATTCATTTACTCAACTATGTATTTGTTAAGTACTGCATTGGATTGAATAGTCCCCCCTCCCATTCATATTTATACAGAACCTTGGTATATGACCTTATTTGGAAATAGGGTCTTTGCATCTAATTAGTTAAAATGAGATTATGCTGGATTTAGAAGGAGCCTAAATCCTATATGACTTGTGTCTTCATAAGAAGAGGGAAATTTGGACATAAGATACAGACACACAGAGTGAAGAAGTTCATGTGGTGATGGAGACAGAGACTGGAGTGATGCAGCTACAAGGCAACAAATGCCATGGACTGCCAGCAGCCACCAGAAGCTGGAAGAGGCAAGAGAGGAGTCTTTTGAGCCTTCAGAAGGGAGACTTTAGGGGGGCCCTGCCAACACTTTGATTTTGCATGTCTAACCTCCAGAACAGTTAGAAAATAAATTTTTGTTGTTGTAAGTTACCCAGTTTGTAGTAATTTGTTATAGTAGCCCAGTACCCATTATGGGCCAATAATTGTGTCAGGCATTGGGTATGCTGCAGTGAGCAAAATCAACAGTGTCTGTTCTCGTGCACCCTGTTGCTGGAGCATATCATACTCATTTGTTTGGAAATGTGAAAGCACAATCTTAAATAATACCCAACATTTATTGAATGATTGTTATTATTGTTTTTAAAGACTTTATGTATATTAATTTAATTAACTTTTATAACAGTCCTGGGTAGTAGATAATGTTATTTCTATTTTAGGAATGAGAAAACCAAGGTTAATGAACTCTCCTGTGGTAGGCTGAATAACGGCCCCCAAAGATGTCCAGGTCCGAATCCCTAGAACTGGTGACTATTATCTTACATAGGAAAAGGGACTTTGTAGGTGTGATTAAGTTTAAGAACTTGATTTGAGGAGATGATCCTAGATTATCTGTGTGGGCCCAATGTAATCACAGGAATCCTGTGGCCATGAACCAAGGAATGCCACAGAAGCTACTAGAAGCTAGAAGAGGCAAAGAAGATTCTCTTTTGGAACCTCCAGAAGGGACCAGCAATGTCATCACCTTGATTTTAGCCTCATAAAACTCACTTTTGACTTCTTGCCTCCAAAACTATAAGAGAATAAATGTCTGTTGTGTTCTGTTGCTCTGCCACCATGTTTGTGGTCATTTGTTATAGCAGCAGTACGAAACTAATACATTTCCAAAGGTAACTCACTCAGTAAATGGCAGAGCTGGGATCTGAATCCATCTGGCTCCAACATCTGTGTGTTTAGACACTAAATCTGTTCCCTATCAATATATGAATTTCTTATAGTTCACTGAGATAGGGTGATCTAGTGCCATGAACACAGGCTTTGGAGATAGACTGAAATTAAAATACTGTCTTTCCAATTCATTGACTGTCTTACCTTGGGCAGATCACTCAATCTTCCTCTGCCTCAGGTTTTTCAATCAGTTAGTGTGTTTATGATCCCACCCTGCAGTACAGCTTAGGAATAGTGCATTTAAAGTTTCCAGTAAAGCATACATTATTTACTAACCACTCAACACTCTACTAATGTAACTAGTATTACTATTATGACTTGAATACACAAAACCATCCCTGCATGGAGCTCTCTGTGGAAGTTTCTGGGATGCTGACTTTGCATTTATGCTTTTTCAAGGCAATTACCCTACTTTCATTGTCCATTTTTGGATCAAGAAGGAATATCTAACCACCTGTATCACTTTAAATTTCTGAATGAGTTTTCTTCTTGGTTCAATATTCAAATCCATGTCTTTGGGTTCTGTTGTATTTATTTATTTTAAAAGGACATGTAATTTTATTAATATTATTTTTTACATCCTAGGATGTTGTTGTGGAGCAGTTGGGAAGGAGAGGGAGAGGGGAAAGGGAAAGGAAATGGGATGGAGGAAGGAAGAAGGGTGGGATTGAGGCCTGTGGCACCCCCCTCATTCCCACAGGGGAGACCGAGGGGCTTCCAGCAGTGGCTTGGTCATTGCCAGTGCGGTGCAGATGTTAAGAGGGTGTGGCAAGAGCCCTTGCCCCCCACCATCCCAGTTCGTGAACCTAGGGCCCTCCTTGCTGCATCTTGGTGGTTGTCACTAGGCTGGTTGCATGTGTCAGGGAGGCATGGCTGAAGCCTGAGGCCCCCCACAGTCCTGGCTCAGGAGATCCCAGGGTGCTTTCTGTGGTTGCTTGGTGGTCACCACTGGGCTGGCTGTGGGTATTCTGTTTTAATCTCTTCCACTCTGCTAATCATTAGCCATTTGTTCCCATATCTCTTTTTCTCCTGTCCCCTGTTCAGCTCTGAATCTCAGAGGACCAACCTTTCCTATTTCTCAGATTTACTTGCCAGCTGGCTTTCTGTTAGGTTCAGCCAATGGAAGCCCCAGAAAGATGTTGTAGGGTCAGAGGAAGCAAGAACCCAGAATGTTCCTTCCCTGACCCCTTTGCTCCCTTTAACATTTCTGCCAGCAGCTTTGTCTCCTCAGTGCTTCCATATCCCGCTGTAAAGCCTGCTCTTCTGGCCCCAGGTCCTGGGCTCTGGTAATATCCCCTTCTTAATACTTTTCTTTGTACATCCATCCCTGCTGCCACTGTTGCTGTCTATTGTGGTTAATCTAGGGGTTGCCTCATATCTCCTAGTTGGCTTTCAGTTTATCTTAGACTTTTCTAACTAGTGCAGAGTATTAATGTCTCTCTACTGAAATAGCATATGTAAGTTCTATTTCACTGCATGTACCCTGACTAATAGAGCCTCCTTCCTTTCAAGTCCAGCTTGAATTCAAGTCCAAACCATAATTTATCTCCATATTCTCTGCTTAGCAAGTTCCCTAGCCTTCTGCATGTGCCTGGTTTTTACCTTTTGCATCCACTATAGTGAAGGTGTTGGAGTGAGCAGGACTGAAGCCATGCTGGGACCTAAACCTGCCTGGGTTCTAAAAGATTTTTAAAACACACAGTTTTTTTCTTGGCATGAATTTCTCTGAGTTCTCTCTTTTCCCATGGTTATTTGAAATTTTGGACCTTGGTTATGGGGCAAGATGACATTATTGACATGAATGTAAAGTTGTTTTCCCGCCAGCTTGAAGCTGCATACTCGCACATACTATCCAGATACTGGGAATTCAAGGAAGACATCTAATAAAACTGTGCTGATTCCCCTCCAGCAGGACCCTGAGGTAACAGCAAGGACAGGAGCAGAAATCAGATAGGTCTTGGCAAGACTGCACCTGGCCTCTTGCATGTCCCCCTACTTCCTGCTTTTCATTTCCCATGTTCCATTCTCTCACTCCTCTTTAAAACCCCCTTAAACCTTGAAGCAGGGATACAGTCTAGTTGTCTCCTCATATGTCTGATAATATACTTCCTGCCTTGTGCCAACATTTTGGGACTGACGAGTCTTTTGTTTCTGAGTAGAGAGCAGGGGGACCTGGATGCCTGTAACAAAGGCTTCTGCCTTCTAATTCTTTCTCACTCTGTTTGAATCAGTCTGTCTGTCTCTATCTACTTCTTTTACCATGCTGCACATACCTCTCTCAGGTAAGAGACAGGTGAGAACCATTTTCTCTGACCCAGTCTTCCCACCTGAATTCATTTTGTTCTCAAAGCTGCCACCTTTGGACATTTAGATTGCCCATTGTCTACCTGGCATAAAACTCCCCAGTAAGTTTTCATGTTTTGCCTCTGTTCTGTCTGTGACATGCCATACTCACCTCTTCCCCAGATATTATCACATTTAAGTGTTTGTCCTCCTTCCTATACTGTGAGAAACTAGTAGTTAGAGACTCTTCTTCAATTCTATGTCCCTGGAGCTGTTCACAACACCTGGCACATAGCATGCCCTAAGTAAATGAATGCCGTAAAGAGAAGTGATGGTTTAGTTTAGTGAGGCTGACTTACTATTTTCAAGTTTTTATGGAAGATGCTGAGTTTAATAGGCACATAAAATCTAAGAGTTGGAAAGAATCCTTGAGGCCCACTAGACATCTGGCAGTTGGTTGTTTTTCTTATGAATGAAAACTAAAATAACATGCAACACATTTTTTAAAAATGTGGTTTCAAATGGACATATGGAGACCCATTCTGACTATCAGAGTGGTAATAGCCCAAGATACCTGACTGAAGGGTCTCTTATTATCTAATCTTGGTCATCTGCATGAAAATAATATACAATTCCAAATTCTGGGCACCTTAGAAATTTGCTTCCTAGAAGACAGTGTGCTGGACCTGGTAGTTTGTCATGGACCCTTCTGGTAATAGGTTTCTGGAATAGGTTGGAGTTTGGTGGTGGTGGCGTTGGGAGGGGGGAATTGGACAGCAAAAGAGCTTGATTAACCTCCTAATTCACAAGCATTTAAATAGAAATATAAGTGATAATTAAATTGAAATGTGATCAAACTAGGTTAATTGGGACTAGAATCAGGAGATAGAAAAGGGGACATAGCCATCTAATCAGTAAATATAATTGTAAGTTTTTGAATAGCTTTTGCTACATAGTTATGTACTTAGCTGAAGGCAATTCTGGGCTAGAAATATCCTTTTTTACACGGGCAGAAAGGCGACATTTATAATCTCGATTTCAATTCCTTTCTCCCGCTGCTCTGAGAAATATTTTATAAACGAGACCCTTCATGTGTCCAGTGCTCTTACCCCGCTGTCCACTTAACCACACACAGGTGGCGTGGAGTGTTTCCATCTGCTGTGCCCATGACAGAAATGATGCCTGCAGCATCCCAGCTGCCTCCTGGATTCAGCTCTTCAACTCTCATTCCAAACGGGAAGCTGGTGTTTAATGAAAGGCTCATCAAAGAGGCATCCCTGAGTCGGTTAAATCAGCACTTCTAGGAGGCAGGAGAAAACCCAAGATGTAATGAGGAATGAAGGGACTGACCTTCCAGAGAGATGCAGTGCTGTGTGGCAAAAAGGCCTGCTCTTTCAGTCTGGAGAGCTGGGTTTGAAAGTCGGCTCTGCTGCTCATGAGCTGTGAGCTGTGTGGCCTTGGGTGAGTGACTTGACTCCTCTGTTTCCTTATCTGTACAATTAGAAAGTGGAGTAGGAAGGAATTAGGCAATCTCTGAGTTCCCTTCCAGTGACAACACTCTTTGACAATATATGGAAACATTTTATTACGACCATGGTCAAGGAAGCCAGAGGATAAGGACACATTAATATGTAGTATGAATTTCTAGAGTTATTCTCTTTTTCCTTTCTTGGGGTGTCTTATTACCCAAGAGCTTGTTTTTTACTTTTTTATTTTTTGGTGGTATGTGAACACAACCAATGCATAAGAGAAGCTTCAGGGCTGCTAGTGAAATCAAGATGGGTGGTTCCTTCAGACTCTTCTTGCAAGTGGGTTCACTGTGAGGGCTCAGGTTGATGAATATCTGAATGTAGAGTGATTGAGAAGTTTCAAGTGTCAGAAAATCACACATAGCAAGGGATGGAAGGGCATAGAGCATCTATTTTCTTCCTTCAACAGAGATTAACTGAGCCCCTACTATGGGCCAGACTCTCTAAGAAGGAAGTCAACCTAGAATTTCTGTGTAAATTTTTATTCTCCCTCCTACTCCATGTTTGATCTTGCTTAACTAAATCAAGTAGTCGTTATCATGTACCTAAATTGAAAAGTCCTGGTGAGGAGGCTTTCTCAATGCCCCAGTTAGAATTAGCTATTTGGAAAATCTACATGTTGGCATGTGACTGTTAATTACATTTAACAATTATTCCATTCTGTTTTGTGTTTGAGTTAATTGTTAACATATTTTCTCACCCCACTACATAATATGTCTTTTTGAGAGCAGAGACTCTTACTCATTTTTATATTTTCCTTCCTCAGTTCTTAACATAATGTCCAGCATATGAGAAAGCTTAACAAATATTTGTGAAATATGTGCAAACTAATAAAAGCTGATACTTATTGAGTCCTTGCCATGTATTAGAAGTGGTTCTCAGCTCTTTATGTGTGTGCCATGATTCCATGACATAGGTATTACGAGCATCACTTTACAGATAAGGAGACTGAGGCCCAGAGAATTTTGATAACTTTACCAAGGTCTTGTCCCAACTAGAAAGTCTGTACTCTTAGCCACTATGTAATACTGTCTCCCAACTAAAAGAATAAATCATCAGTGATTAATCCAAGTGGATGGAAACGTAAGTGGATATTATCAGTTATATTTTTGGGAACTCTGGTGATGGTGTTTGGCTTGAGTTCTGACTGACATTCAGAAACCTGAATAATAAGAATTGTGACCTATTTCCTCTTTTGGTTGCGTGTCAGTGTAGTCAAGATTTAAATCATCATCCTTCCTACAATTCCTTCTACAGCTTGGAGATAAAGTGACTCACCAGGTAAATAGAGAAGCCAGCATCCCAGTTTTCATCTTTTCATGCACCCTAATAACAGTCAAAACACATGTGAAAATGGTTGTGATGAGTTTCAGGCTGATGGTTACAAGCTGGTATGACATGGGTGGCTTACTCACCACAATGACAACAACAGAACTTTTTTAAGATACCCAGGAAATAGGATAAGTATAGCTTGTGGACTTGGAAACATTTAGTACCGCATCCAAGTGACTGAGCATTTGCATCGATGGTGTGGCTTGCAATGAGAAATTTGGCATGGGTGTTCACATGCATATATTGTCTCCTGAAATTTAAAAGAATATCATGTCTAACCCGGGAATTGCCAGCTGAATCTGTAATGTGTGTCAAACATTCCATAGTGGGAAAAATTTTCATCATATTATAATAAACTCTCTGTTCATGATTGTTGAGAAGGAAAACTAACTAGTTTTTCTCATGTGTAAATGAAAGAGCACTATCTGGGATTTGTTTACACGGGGGTGGGGGTCCTGATATATTTTTCTCAAATACTTACATCTCCAATCATGCACTCACTTAAGTTAGAAGAAATCAGGTAAGTTGTGAGTATTCTCAGTATACTCAGATCCAATGAAGATTTACAAGGTGGTATTCACTTTATTGACTCTATTCAGGGCCAACGTTACCCTGTGTTTAGAGTGATTCGTGAAAATTTGAAAAAGTCACCACTTTTGGGTGGGTGCTACCTCACACCTAGTTGCGTGTCTAGATTTTGTCCTCAGCTCCTCACCTTGTCTGGGGGCTGTTGTTCAATGCACAAAATATACAACTGTGTGGTGGTCCTGGCTTTAGCATTTCATGTTTGATCTTTAGATTAACAGATGTATTAGTCAGAAATCTTTAGGCTGAGGTCAAATATGAACTAGCTTTGGCATAAAGAAGAGTGATTAGAAAGCTTGCTTGACTGAGGGCAGGATAGTGATGCAGCTGGGGTAAGAAACAGCTGCCATCCATGATAACTTGATCTTTTCATTCTTTCTTTTTTGCTTTTCTCTATGTATAATTTTGTTTATTACTATAGACTGGCTTCTTCCACAGAATAGAAGAAGTAGCTGTCACTGTGGCTGCCCATAGCTCTAAAGTTACATAGCACCACTTTAGGAAAGAACATTAAATATACTCTGTCTCCCTAATCCCAAATTCAAGATCTCTAGGGAAAAGTTCTGACTGGATCTATTTGCAGAAGGTGTGCATCTCTGGACTAATGATTTGCCTGAGTAAACTGGATACTATCATACCATTGTGAACCAGCTGCTGACGATGGCCAGGGAGACTGGAGTTCCAAGAATATGAAAAATTCCATTAAAACACAAGCTTAGGGTGAGAAGAAAGGAACATTTCTCCATTAAAGAGTTGGTAGATATTGGTTCCTGATTTAGGAAGATTAAAAACAAGAGATGCCCATTTCATAGGCCATTAAATTCAAACTTGGTAGTGTCTCATTTCTTAAGTCATGAAAGGAGATCAATTCACACTAGTAACTCATGAAGTTAATAATTAAAATGCAGATAGATTCAACATACCATTTCCCTGTAGGAAAGATACATGAGACGCCATATTACTTAGACTTACTGGTAAGCCTGGAATTAGAGTAGTCAAGTCTATGATTGCAATGTTTAATAACCTCAGCCCAAGGAAGGCCACCATTTCTATGAATATTCCACAACAGGCAGGTGACTTCCAGGGGAAATGGGCACTTTTTTCCTGGGCCATTCTACCTTGTGTGGGTCTACCAGCATGTGTCTGCCTGAGTTCCTATTGACTGTTCATCCTCTTTGATTGGATACATAGACTGCAGTAGTTCTGAAGGTTCAAGTCCTAGCTCTACCATTTACTACCTGTGTGAACCTTGAACATGCATGTAATTTTATGACACTAAGCCTCAGGGTTCTCATTAGCAAAACAGAACCTTAACATTTTCCTCATAAGATTTTGTTACAATTAAATAAAATAATCACAGCAAGTACCTTACATAGTGTCTGATACATAGCATACATTCATTTAAAATTTTGTTAATTTGCTGCTAATATCATTAATGTCATCATTATTGATAGTTCTGCCTCTCTGAGGTGACTGCATAACTCTGCTTTGATGCATTTTTTGTGCTGATTACGTGGTTTAACTCTCAAATGACAATCTTATTTACATCTTCATTTCCTTAGAAGGCACTAAATTGTTGCTTCAAGTAGTGACTGCAATTTTGTATGCTTTTTAGAGAATTCACAGTCAGATCGTGAAATTTTAGCTTGTAAAATTGTAAGACAATTTTGCCACCAAAAGTATTTGAAATAAATTACTGTGCAGAGATCTCCCTCAAAGGCCCCTTCTTATTCAGTATAGATTGTCTTGAATCTGTGGGGTATACAGGTTGAACAGAAGAGAGGTCTCCCAGAATAAATTTGGGACCATTCTTGTTTCTGGTTTAGTGGGATGAGTGTCATGTACTGAAATAAATGATCTTTCTCTCCCATGAAACTCCAGCCATGGCAAGCCTAAAACTTGCCCTCCCTTGCCCCCAAAAAGTAATTCACAGGATTGGCTTGGTGAAAACCTGAAATGCTATAGTAATTGATAAGATAAACTAGAGTGATCTTCGTATCAGACAGAAAACACTTGCAAGGGTAAGTTTGAAAGCAGATACTGTGTGGTGACTTGACTGCAAATGCAGGCATACAAATACAGTAGAAGCGAGGGGGAGATTGAAGAGACTTATTTTATCAGGAAAACCAATTATGAAAATCTCCAGGTACTTTCTTCAAGGAGGAGTTATCATCAGTTTAGTCTTTGCTTGGTCCCCAATTTTACGTGAAAAGCAACTGCCAGGCCAGTCATGATTTTGTCAAGTTAGAAAAGACTTTCAACAAATAATAGTACACACTGAGGTGAGATGGCAAAATGAAAAGCCAGGAAGACTGTTAAGGACGAGAATGCCAACGGTGAGAAATAGGAATTTATTAACACTTAAAGGACTTTTTGTCACTATAACACAAATTAGTTTTTGCTTTTACTTTCTATCCCCGATTTTATTAATTAAGTTGAAAGGAAATGTGTTTACTCACAATGTTCTGAGGTACAGGATTATTTTTGAGAGGTCTTTTGATTTTTGTCCTTATCTCTCTCCCTGTCGTGATAGAGGTTTGGTGTTCAGACTTTATATTGACAAAGTGTGAGGTTCTTTTTTCACGTGCCCCTCCAGACGTTCTCTCCACTCTTTTCTATCATGCTTTGTGCCAGGAGGCTGACTTCCACGGATTGCAGCCAGAGTCTCCCTTTTTCACTACTTTTCACTTGGATTCAGCAGGAAATTGATGGGCAGGAAAAAATGAAGTTAGGGATCCCCCCCTGCCCAGCTTGCTACTTGTTAGGCTGAGAGTTGATAGTTGTTGTAATTCTTTCATGAAGGCCAGATCTCCTAATGGATGGTCCTCTCATTTAGGTATAAGTCCATGCCTGGATCTAAGCATTCAGTCAGTGCTTCCTAATACACATAGTAGGAAATTAGATGTACTGCTATGAATGGATAAGGAGAAGTGCATACTGGAGAGGCACCTAACAAATATCCATGATGAAAGCCAAAATTCCGAGTCTGAGGATGAAAAAACTAAAGCTCAGAGCAGTTCAGAAAGTGCAAAGGGTAACATAGAAAATAGTGAAGCTGTAATTTAAACTCATATTTTCAGATTTTAAAAGCTGTACTTCTAAACAGTGCAGCCTTGATTTGAATTGCAGTTTTCTCACCACACTAGGATTCCAAGTACTTGTTTTTATTTGGAAGAAAGTACAGAATCCAGGTTAAGAGCACTGGAGCCAAACTTCCTGAATTCAATTACCAGACCTTCCTTTGCTAGTTCTATGGCTTTTGGCAAAGGAACTTAACTCTTCGCCCTTCAGTTTTGTCATTTGTGAAATGTGGATGAAAATAATATCTACTTAATAATATTGTTATAAGGATTAAATGAGAGCCTGTAATGGACTGAATGTTTATGTCCCCCAAAGTGCATCATTTGAAATCCTAACTCCCAATGTGATGGTGTTAGGAGGTGGGCCCTTTGGAAGGCAATGAGTTCAGGAAGGGGAGCCCTAATGAATGGGATTTAGCCTTATAAAAGGGAATCCAGAGCACTCTCTTGCCCTCTTTCTACCACATGAGGATTCCAGTCTGCATCCTGGAAGTAAGCCCTCAGCAGAACCTGATCTCTGCCTTCCAGCATGCATAACTGTGAGGAATAAATGTTTGTTGTTTAAGCCACCAGACTATGGGAATTTGTTATAGTAGCCTGAACCAACTAAGACATAGCCCAATTGATTAGAAAAGTGCCTAGCAAATGAGAACTAAGTGTTAACTTTATCCTCATCAACTCCATCATCATCATCATCATCATCATCATTATTATTAATTCATGTGGTTGTTGTGAGGATTAAGTGGTATAGTGAAGGCTGTAAAAACTGGTTGCATTCAAGATATATGATGGATTTATAGTTATAAAATATAAATTAAGAGATTAAAAAAAATAATGACTCCAAAATCTTGGGTTTGACTGGCCAGAAGAAAGAAATTATAAACTGAGACATGGAGACATTAGGTTTTAATAAAAACTCTATAGGATAAAGCAATTTATTCTCTTTTTATAAATGAGAAAATTGAAGCACAGGTGGGTCAGGCAACTTGTCTAAGATTATACTACAGTCAAAAGGTAGAGTTAAAATTCTGACTCACGTATATCTGATTTTACAGCCTGTTCCATAGATTTCAGTTTGGGGTAATAAGGAAGATTCCGAGATTTTTTCCCAGTAGTTTGCTTAGTTCATTCCATTACAGGCCTCTCTTTTGCTTCTCAATTTATAAGTGAATTCATTTACTGTAATTTGTTTCTCAGAGCCATAATGTAAAAGAGATTTCAATACTCTTTTCCTCTCCTACTCTTATTTCAGGGATGATAAAATTGAAACTCTAGAAGGATAAGTGACACAATTCAGGTCACTTATCATATATCAGATAAGAGCATTTTTATTTCAGAGCAAAGTCAGACACTCAAATCAGTTACTTTTTCTTCTCTTCTGAGTCATTTAGTAAGAATTTTTAAAAATCACATGCCAATGTGAAAGGAGAAACAGGAGAAGGACCATTTACTCATTCAATCATTTGTTTACCATGAGTTTTTCAATATTTATCAGATACGTTATATGTCAGACTCTTTACGTGAAGTCATCAAAAGCATCACAGTTTTCTCTCAAGGAACTCCCAGTGTAAGACATGTCAAAAAGTAATTTCAATGACGTCTGATATGGTACACTGGTAGCAAAAAGTAGGAAGAGAGTAATTACTTGGGTGGGTCAGGGAAGACTAAAGAGAGAAGGGGAAGAGAGAGCTGGATCTTGCAAATAAGTTGAAATCGACCCTGCAGATAAAGTGATAGTAAAGAATGGGGATAGATATTATCCCAAGAAGAGGGAACATTATGAGCCAGTACAGAAGTTAAATACCTTGGGAAGATGAAAGAATTAAAGATATGTCAGTATGGCTGACTTGGGTGGAACAGAACGCAGGAGATGAGGCTAAAGAGAGTCAGGATGTACATCATATGAATTTTGAATTCCATATTAAGAGTTTTGGCTTTATATAATAAACAGAGAAGAACCTTAGAAATATTTGAAGTAGAGAAAGAGTCAGAACAAAATGAATAGGATATGAGATATTTTGATCTATCAAGATATATGTATAACCATTTTATGCTACGTTTTGCTGCAATAACAAAGTATTCCCAGATCTCAGTGTCTTTCAAAAAAAAAGACACCTTTATTTCTCACTAACGTTCCATGTGGGCTGTGGCTCTGCTCCATACCTCTTCACACCAAGATCTGGGCTCATGGCACTGGGAAGAGAGTGATGATAGAACATGTGATATTGACATTCATTGACTCTTATTTAAATCTTATTTGCCGAAAGAAAGTCACATGGCCAAGCCTGACATCAATGGGACGGAGACATGTAATCTTATCATGGCAGGCCAAAAGTACAGTAGTGTCTGGGCTCATGGCACTGGGAAGAGAGTGATGATAGAACATGTGATATTGACATTCATTGACTCTTATTTAAATCTTATTTGCTGAAAGAAAGTCACATGGCCAAGCCTGACATCAATGGGACGGAGACATGTAATCTTATCATGGGGATAGGGAGAATAAATAACTGGGGAGAAAAATTAGGGACAATCATACAATTTACAACAGTGTGAGCAGAACACCCAGTTATTTATTTCTGGTTTTCACCCAGTAGACAATTTTGTGTGTGCATGTGTGTGTGCGTGTGTGTGTGTATGTGTGTGTGTGTGTGTGTGTGTGTGATTCTATTATATTTTATGGTAGTGGCAGGGATCATGTCCATGTTTCAAACTTATTCTCTCCCTGCAACAGTGATATGTATGTATCACAATGCATGTTTGAGTTACTCAGAAAGTTGACTGCTTGGTTTACTATTATAAGTAGAGGAAGAAGTAAGATAAAGCTGAAGCATGTTTGTCCTCGTGATTTCTCCCCAAAATGTTTTCATCATAAATTCAGTTTTCTTCCTCCATAACAACTGCAAATCACTTGGCTAGTAAATTAACTCCTTATACAAAAGCCATGAGATTTACTGTGTTGTCCGGAAACTATGCCCTTGCAAATTTTACTCCAATTCAGTCCTAAAGCTTCTGGCTGCACATAGTTCCTTCCTCCTTCTCTTTTGTGGTCAATTATACAGCATATTACTCAAAAAATTGCAGTCCAAAATAAGAGAGAAAGATATAGCACAGAGAAAATAAGTGATTTTCCACTTGAGCAACCCATAGCCTGTGGATTTGGAAATCCCAGAGGAAAGTCAGAGGCTGATATTCATTACCACCAAACCCAGTGCTCATTTTGGAAAAGAGAAAACCAGAATGGGAATATTAATCTTTTCCTTACTGTTGTGCTTCTTCCAAGACTATAGATATATGGGCTATCATTCTAGAGAAATCGATTAGCATTTGTGCTTTGCAAAAGTAAAAGGCTAGAGAAAGGAATCTGTTTTAGGCAACTTCATAGAAGTTTCCTACAATAGGGTAGATCAAACTAGGAGAAGTCGTATTAAATGTTACTGAATGAGGCCATTCATAACTCTGTTGCATGGTCATGTCAGTCATTTTTGTCCAAATATAATTTTATGCTCCATGTATTCATCTCCCTTGATATTGGATGATATGCATCTTGAACACTAATTTGAGTTTTTTCAGGGCTTTTGCCTATTCACAGAGCTCACTAGGAGGAATCTTTAAGTCAATGAGTAATAGTAAATATACACATTCATCTAGATTTATTGAGTGCCTACTTCATTTCAGGTGTGTGGGGAGTGATAAGGATATGGTCGTAAACAAAATAGTAT
>NW_007727373.1:26582-28526 GCF_000696425.1 Galeopterus variegatus | reverse complement strand
GTCATGTCAGTCATTTTTGTCCAAATATAATTTTATGCTCCATGTATTCATCTCCCTTGATATTGGATGATATGCATCTTGAACACTAATTTGAGTTTTTTCAGGGCTTTTGCCTATTCACAGAGCTCAATAGAAGGAATCTTTAAGTCAATGAGTAATAGTAAATATACACATTCATCTAGATTTATTGAGTGCCTACTTCATTTCAGGTGTGTGGGGAGTGATAAGGATATGGTCGTAAACAAAATAGTATACTCCCATGTATTATGTATATGTTCTATTGTTTATCAATTCATTTCACTCATTCACCAATATTATCTACTATATGGTATACTCTGTGCTACATGAACAAAAATGGATAAAGTTTCTGACATCCAGGAGCCTGTATAATATTCATGACAGATAAATTTAATCTACAGAGTTAGTGTTGTCAGCAATAAACAAGTCCATCTTTCATTTATTCCACATATATTCTCTGAGAACTCATAAATCTCCAGAAAGTGGGGGAGGGTTGAAATACAAAGATCGATAGGGTGTAATTTGTGCAATTTGTGGGGCTCATAGTCCCATTTAAATAAATAAAATATTTTAAAGACATTATATGGTATGTTCCCTCAGAAAGATAATAATACTTATAATGATGATGGTACTAGTAATAACAATACTAACACTCATTTTGTTGTTCCCATGTGCAAAAGACTTTTCTAAGATGAGTACATATTTCAGCACCTTCCATCCTACAATAATCACACAAGGTAAGTACTATCATCTCTATTTTACAGTTGAGATAAGTAATAATATCTCAAATAACTGATAGGTTAAGTCTTTTGCTGAAGACCACATGGCTTAGGTGGTAGGGCCAGATTTTTAGTCCCAATAATAAGGCGTCAGGACCTTGATGCTAAATCACCTAAGAATAAATGTAACTTTTTATTTTACAGGAATAATTAGGGACTTTAATTATAGGGGGGAAAATAAGAAGTTGCTTATGAGAGCCAAGAAATGAGGTAATTAGGGATGCCTAAAGGACAGGATGGGATTTGAAGCTGGCCTTACACAATGGACACTGCCCCTAAAGTACGATACTGGACAAAGTACTAGGGTGACCTCCTAAGCACCTTCTGCTCTGAAGTGGCATTTTAAAAGTCCTTCCTACCTATTTAAATGAGTGGGAAGGTCTAACTAAACTTGGAGAATGTCTTGCAGGAACATCTGAGAGTGAAATATGAATAGTCCTACCTTCCAGAAGGTTTTCTGTTAGGAGCCTCAGAGTGTGAAGAGATTCACTGTAGAGAGAAGACATGATTCCAGGTTTGCCAAATTTAGAAGTCACATGAATTGCTTAATGTAGAATAAGTTTTGTTTTCTCTTTGGCCTTTCGTTGGCTTTTTGTCAGGACAGTGTGAAATTTCCTTGTTGTCTCCTGTCCTCCTTCTGCCTTCTCTTCTTTTTCCTTCTCATTCTCTTTCTTCCTTGTCCTCCTCTGTTTCTCTTCTTCTAAGTGCCTTTCAAACATGGAATTATATATAAAACAAAATAAGCTTTTTACCATATTTAATTTAGATTAGAATCTGATTTCCCTAGAAATTAGCATTACTTTAAAAATAAAATCAGAATAAACATATAACTCAATCGAGCCCACAGTATTTTGGCCAAAGATTGGGTTCACGCTGGATTTGGTTATAACTTTATGTTCAGCGATAGGTCACTGGTTTCTGATAAATTAGATTTACTGTCACCCAATTCTTTCAAAGGTCCAGGGACTAAAAATAAACCCTTGAGTTGTGGTGCATTTGCATAACTATACTGTGTGGCATTTTCTCTGAATTATGCAACACCATACTTGATATTTACGTAAGCAGTATTGTAAGAATACACCTGTTTTACCCACCAGAATTGCAATGTGTTCAACAGCACAGGCCTGCCTACTTTGGGAAAAACTGA
>NW_007727373.1:25414-26088 GCF_000696425.1 Galeopterus variegatus | reverse complement strand
GATAGGAACATATGAACTTTGGGTACAGATAAACCAGGAATTTCTAAAATAACACTTGGCTCTAAAGCAACTCTATAATGAAAGAACGTTGTATGGAATGACATACTGACAATATGATTAAATTTCCTAGACATTACTTTTTACATACAAGTTTTTGTATCCCACCTATCACACGAGATGAAGAACACAATACACAGATTAGAGGAGCTTTTCACTTTAAATTGTTTTAGAAATAATTGTGTGATCTTTCAAGCTTCAAAGCAAAAATAAATTGGTTATGAGAGCATTATGAAACTCTGTGTTTTAAATGTGATTTCTATGGCTAATGCTGCAATATGTATAAACAGAAAAGTTTAATCAGAACTGTGGACACAAAAATCTAACACCAATATAGATTTCTGTGGCTTTTATTTCAGGAAAGGAGAATTTAGCCCTCAAAATAGGATGTGCATCTTCTAAACCAATAATTAATGTAGAAAAAAATAGTTGAGGCGGGTTTTCTGAGTCATTGGTGTATGGTCTTGGAGTCCTCTTTCTAGTTATCTGGGGGCATCCATCAGCACACTATGCTAAGTTAAATGATATGGTTACAGTGTTGAGAGTTTGACAGGTCACTCTATTACACTTCAGTGGGAACATTTTAACAAAACAAAACTTTAAAAACATAGCATTTT
>NW_007727373.1:23421-24763 GCF_000696425.1 Galeopterus variegatus | reverse complement strand
GTGGAAGAAGACTGGTTTACACACGGCAGTTTTCCAGGCATATTATTCAAGGAATGAATCACTGAAGTTGATTTTAGAAGCATGAAACAATAGAGAGTAATTACCAAGGATGTGGTCTATAAGGTCAAACAAAACTGAAGTTGAATCCTCTTTCTTCTACTCATTAGTGGTATGACCTTGGAGAAATTACCTTTTCTATGCTTTACTTTGTCTAATTGTGCAATGGAGATAAATAATAATACTTCAAAGAATTTTTTGAGGATTAAATTAAATAAGTACAATGTCATTCATTATTGGTCATGATTAATATTACCATTATCACTTTTGCTTTCACTCAAATTTTTTTTTTTTGCATACAGCTGCTACTGTGACAGCCCAACAAACTAGTCTAAGATCATTATCAAGAGTTGTTAATGCATAATGACATATTCTTTGATTTTCTCTTACCTAGGCAATAGAATATTTATGCTATAACAATCACTTCTTGCTACACTTATACATAGGGTACTTCAAAAAGTATGTGGAAAAATAAAATGGAAAGATAATACAAATGCTTCCATGAACTTTTTTGAAGACCCCTTGTATTACAAGGCAAATAAAGAAACCCATGACTCAGTTAAGAAAAATAATCACCTGGCTCTCTAAGACAGACCCAGATGGACTCATGCCTGGGGTTTATAATCTAAACTCCTAGCTTCAAGACTCATTTCTGGTAATTGTGTTGCAATTGACTGATATTTCCTATGTAGCCATTGGTACATCAGAGGATTCAACTACTCCTCCTGCAACAGAAAGAGCAGAAGAGGTTAATCCTGGTCCAAATTCAAATTATATCCACTAAACAATCTCCTGCTGTGCAAAATCTCAGCAATCATGATAATGTGGTATCATGCATTAATGTCTTGCAGCCTAACTTCATAAGCCCTCGGTGAGAAGAGAAAGAAATAAGCAGCCCCTGAAATCCAGGAGCTGGCCTGATACTGTCAGCCAGGACTAATTTTGCTACAAGCTGGCCAGGCACTCAGCTAGTTAGTCGTTGGTGTCCTTCCATTGAAAATAAACAATTTCCAAGAACATCAGCAGCATACAAGGCCACTGTAGGGAAAATATAAGAAAATGGTCAGGGCCCCTCAGATGTTCAGAATGTTGCCGAGCATTTTATGTAAATATGCATATGTGCCCAGGTGTTCCTTGGCTATTTTCTAATGTAATTGCGTATGTGTGCCCAGGTGTCCTGGGTTATGGACTTAAGTATAAAGGATGAGTGGCTCTGCCCCACAATGCCCCCTGCCCTGGGATGCCCCTGAGGGGGAGGGCACAGGGAGGCCTCTACTGCTGCTGG
>NW_007727373.1:13070-22514 GCF_000696425.1 Galeopterus variegatus | reverse complement strand
TTCCCAATTACCTAGCGTGGACATGTGCATGAGGGGTCTATGACTCAGCCTGGCATGTGAGAGATCTGGTGACCCAGCCTGGCATGTGAGGGGTCTGTGACCCAGTCTGTACAACGGGTTTGAGGGGTCTGTGGGTCTGACCCCTATCCCTAACAATAAAAATGGAAAACTTAGTGTAACTAAAATAATGAATCATTTTGGCTTTGGTTATGAATTGCCTAGCCATACAATTGATGTAGCTATTGCTGTAACCCAACAGCCACTCTGTGATCTTTGTTATTCAAGACAAGAAAAAGACAACTATGTAATCATGCCTGAACAAACATACAACATGAACATTGTCTAAGCCATAAAAATGACCAAACATTTCCTTTTCCTTATCCTGGCTAATATGAATGACTGCTTCTTCTTTATTCAATACTTTTTTAGCTTGTCTCAGTCTAGTCTTTCATCCTTCTAGGTAAGATTTATTATGATGCTCATTTATAGAATTACCCCTGCTTTCTGATACATACAACCACAGCAAAATCCTATTTCCTTAAACTCTCCCTAAAATTACCTCACACAAGTCTAAATCTAAAAGCGTTTTCTAACACCCTTTTACTGAGATGCTCCATGGTTCTCCATGGTGTGTGCTCTTCCTCACTGCAACAAGTTATAACAAACCCAATCGCTAAACTTTGGGTGCACTCCTGATGGTCTTTGAAGGGCATTGACAAAGATGGGCAAGTGAACCTTCCATTTGATATTGAAAATGTAAATGTGAATCAGGTGAGTTGCTATAAACGTTTAGACAAAAATCACATGGAGTGCCAACTTTGCTTTCCTGTGCCTCTAAACAAAGTTAATCTCTTTTGTTCTATCGGCACTGACATGGATTAGCTTATTTTAGGAAGGAAAATGACAAATGGATTTTCCCACGGTGGGACATGGGCTGCCGTTAATGTATCTTCAGAGACAAATCTTCTTTTACGAAAACCAAACAAACAAAATCCCTGAGCTCCAACA
This sequence comes from Galeopterus variegatus, assembly GCF_000696425.1. NCBI lineage: Eukaryota > Metazoa > Chordata > Mammalia > Dermoptera > Cynocephalidae > Galeopterus > Galeopterus variegatus. Next base: position 21,506 of record NW_007727373.1, on the reverse strand, counting down.
CTCCAATTAGTTAAACATTGCCTTCTAAAGCAATGGGTTTTGATGACCATGTTGGGAAAATATAGGAAAATGGTCAGGGCCTCTCAGATGTTCAGAATCTTGCCAAGCATTTCATGTAAATATGCACGTGTGCCCAGGTGTCCTGGGTTATGGACTTACCTATGAAGAATGAGTGGCTCTGATCCTTGGCACCCTCTGCCCCTGGGATGCCCCCTGGGGGGGTGATGGGGAGGTCACTACTGCTGCTGGCTGCTGCCACTGCTGCTGCTGCTGTGGAGGACTGAGCTCGTGTCATCTCCCACTGGCTCCCAGGACCTTTCCCAATTACATAGCTTGTGGACCTGCATGTGAGGGGTCTGGTGACCCAGTCTGTACAATGGGTTTGAATGGTCTGTGGGCCCTACCCGCTAGCCCTGACAATATAACTAAAGTAATGAAACATTTTGACTTTAGTTATGATTTGCCTAACTTGACAAGTGGCATAGTCACATAGCTTTACAATTGGCACAGTAGGCTGGATTCCGGGCAGGTAAAAGGGCCCAACAATTGGCGTCATAAGCAGGATGCCAAGCAGGTAAAGAAGCAGAGACCCCCTGGGAGGGGGAGGAGATGTGACTACCTTTGGGTATGTGGTGCCTGGTGGTCGCTTTCCTGTTGAACGGGTCTGGCTGTTGTTTCTGTATAAACCCGAGAAAAGAGTGCCACATGCAGATGGGCAGATGACCCTAGGATGGGTGCCCCTGCAGAATTAAGTATGTTTTCACTCAGTGAAAAGGTGGAAAAGTTAGCCTCCATTACTATGTGCCTGTCTCTGTGGCAGTGGTTACAGAACAGCCGCAGATATGCACAGGGGCAGGGCAGCCACTCCTTGATGGACTGGGTGAATGCAGCTGTTCAAACTGTGTGGGCAAAAGCTGCAGAACTGCCCAAGACTGTGAATGAATGGCAGGCATATGCCAACCTGATTGAAGTAACTCAGGAGCCAGGGATGGGGCATCTAGATACTAATAGCCAAGACAATCAGAGGAAAGGACCTGAGGGCATTTCAGAAGTTTGGGAAAGTGTCCCTCCCCTCACAAGGCCCGAGGCCTAGGAGAACTGAGTTTCTCTGGAGGACAGACCTGGGGTGCTACTGCCCTCGGGTACCTGCTCCCTGCATCCTAGCAGCTCTGGCTGGAGCAGCCCTGCCTCAGGTGGCCCCAAGTGTGGTTTGTGCAGCAGCTCTGGAGAGCAAAAGCCGGAAACCTTGGTGAAGTTCATGTTAAGTTTTCAACAAGCTGGCAGAATTTGAGAGCAGTGGGGGTGTGGCAGTCTCCACCCAGATTGCAGAAAAGGTATGAAAAAGCCAGGGGACTCAGGCAGAGAGACCTGCTGCAGGGACGAAGCTGCTGCAGAGGTCATCTACGGAGCAATGTGGAGCAGAAAAGTGGGGTCGGAGCCCTCACAGAGAACCCGCATTGAGGAAGTGTCTAATGGAGCCAGGATGGTGGGACTGCCACCAGAAGCCCAGAACCATGGGGCTGCTGGCAACGTGCAGCGCCGACCTGGAAAAGCCACAGGCACCAGGGCAGCACCTGGTGGAACGGTAGGGACAAGGCTGCCCAGTGCTTTGGGGATCCAGATGCCCTACTGCACTTAATGTTTGCCCTATTTGGGTTTCAGATTTGTTTGGGGCCTGTTTTTCTTTTCTTGTCTATTCTTCCCTTTTGGAATGGGAATATATGCCCAGTGTCTGTCCCACCACTGTACCTTGGAAGTAGATAAATTTGTTTTTGATTCTTCACAGGTTCGCAGCTGAAAGAAATTTTCCCTTTAGTCTCAGATGAGTCTTGGGACTTTTGGAACAAGCTTAATGACTGTTGGGACTGTTGGGATGGAATATGTCATATGTGAATGCAAGGGTCAGTTATGCTCACTAAGGGAACATCGTGGAAGATTCTGAACACATAGGGACCCTGAAGGAGTGGATTGTTGGGAAATATATGGGAAAATGGTCAGCCCTCAGATATTTAGAATCTTGCCAAACATTTCATGTAAATATGCACATGCACCCTGGTGTTCCTTGGCTATTAACTAATGTAAATTGCGTATGTGCACCCAGGTGCCCTGGGTTATGGACTTAGGTATATAAGGACTTAAGTATATGAAGGATGAGTGGCTCTGATCCACAGCACTTCCCGCCTCCGGGATGCCCACAGGGGGGCTGCAGGGAGGCAACTACTGCTGCTGGAGGCTGTTGCTGCCAGTGCCCGTGGACCCTCAGAGAGGCTGCCGCCATCGCTGCAGCTGCTGCTGCTGCAGACTGAGCTCATGTCATCTGCCACTGGCTCCCAGGACCTTTCCCAACTACCTAGCATGGACCTGCGTGTGCGGGGTCTGATCACCCAGCCTGGCATGTGAGGGGTCTGGTAACCCAGTCTGTACAATGAGTTTGAAGGGTCTGTGGGCTCTAACCCCTATCCCTGACAATATAACTAAAATAATGAAATGTTTTGGCTTTAATTATGATTTGTCTAACTTGACAAGTGGCATAGTCAAGTAGCTTTACAGACCTAGATTATAAGGTATTGTTAGGGTTTGGCGGGTAGAGAGGAGTTTTGGTTTACTGAATGTTCTGATTGACTTGAGCGTTTGTGTCAATAGTAATGTGAAGGAATAAAACAACATCAAACTTGCTATGGTTAGGAAGGGGGATACTGAAAGAAAGAAGGGAGAACGAGAGAAGGATGAGAGGACTTATTCAGCAACATTTTAGGAAAGAGAGGAATGTCATAATGGCTGGACAGTTGCTATGACTGGCTAAGAGAAGAGTCTAGAAAGCTCACAAAGAGATGCAGAGCCAGATATGTGCTATGCTGCTATTCCATATATATATAAATGGGTGAATTCATGGGGTATTTTGGTGAGAATGCTTAAACTGATAGTAGTCGCTGACTCCACACAGGAAAGCTGCGGTTGGGCCACAGAGATTTACATACATATGCGATATGTAATAAGATATTTATCTATTTACCTGTCTATGACAAGAAATGTTTACCACACGTTTTACTAAAAATAAATAAAATTTTAATATAAAACTAATAAATCATATAGAGTATATATAGAGAGTAATGATTGATCCCAACAGATTCTTATAAAAAAAATAAAGGAGGAAAATGACAAATTTAATTGTGAATTAATGCAACTAGGAAGTTTTCTGGAGCCTCTTTGGAATCTAATTTCAGCTTGAATCCTGGCTTGGCCTGTGTTAGCTGGATGCCAGTGTGCCGAAGTTTATAAAGGAGGAAAATGACAAATTTAATTGTGAATTAATGCAACTAGGAAGTTTTCTGGAGCCTCTTTGGAGTCTAATTTCAGCTTGAATCCTGGCTTGGCCTGTGTTAGCTGGATGCCAGTGTGCCGAAGTTTAAGTGTCTTAAACTTTCTGAGACATAGATTTCTCATTTTAATAGAGGGGTTTAAAAATACCTCCCTCCCAGCATCATTGTGAGGATTTGGTGAATTAAAGCTGAGAAATACACTTAGCCCAGTGTGTGATGTTTAAAAAGCGCCTTCACACTCTTCCACATTTACTAATGTTGTTACCCCATCCCACCCCTACCCCCCAGCCCACTTCCTTGTAGTGACTAGAAGTAAAACCTTTAACAAAAGAACAACTGTTAGTGCACCTTGGCAGAGAGGAAAGATAGGGGTATGGGTGGGCACAGGCTATTCTATAAGAAGTTTGAGAAAAGAATGGCCTGTCACCCTTATATTAGTTTCCTAGAGCTGCTATAACCAACTACCACAAACTTGGTGGCTTAAAACAACACAAATGTTTTCTATCACGGTCTGGAGGCTAGAAGTCTGAAATTGAGGTGTTGGCCATGCTGTGCTTTCTCTGAGGGCTCTTCGTTGCCTCTTCTAGCTCCTGATGGCCTTGTCAAGACTTATTCTTCCTTGGCTTGTAGCTGCATCTCTCCAATATCTGCATGCATAGGCTTTCTTCCCTGGGTCTCTGTATCTCCTCTCTTATTCTTATAAGAACACTAGTCATTGGATTTAGTCCCATTCTAATAGAATATGACTTCATCTTAACTTGACTACCTCTGCAATAACCGTATTTCCAAAGATGGTCACATTTATAGGTATGTGAGATTAGGACTTAAAAACATTTTTTTCTGGGGAAACAATTGAACTCACTATGTGTAGGAGGAAAAAGTCCTGCAGTAGCATGGAGAGGGGGGAACGCAAACAATGGCTGTATCTAGAGGTTAAAGGTGGGAGAACACTAAGCTGTCCTTGGGACATAGACAAAGCATCATAGCTGTAGGTGGTTGTTAGACACCTTACTGAAACTTTCCAAAATACAGACATTCCTTTCCCATTTGAATACAACAGAATTTTTTGTAACATTGAAAACATTAAATGCCATCTCTTGAACCCCGTGTTATGACTCAGAAAGAGGTAGGGTGCTGCAGTCTCAGTTTCTGTCCTAAAATTTGACTTTAAAGGATATATCCCATTTATATATTTTAATACACTCTTTTCCTGAGAGAAGTATCTCCAGGCTTAAAAAGAGTGATGCTGAAATAGAAAATGACATAAAATAATGCTTGTAACTAAGCATAAGGGACCAAAGGGCAGGTACTTCGTAACATTTACAGGGCCTGGAACAAGGGAACAAGGAGGCTCCCAACTGCATCTTTCTCTCTTCTTTTTCTGCACCATAAACAGCCTTGTCCATATCTAGGTGGACACTTCAGAACCCATGTCCAAGCACATCCATCTCCCTGAACAGATGCCTCTCCATCCCACTTCAGGGCTAAAGGTGTGTTCACCAGAAGTACGGTCTGTTGAAAAGGGACCAGCACAGGCCCCAGACGTGAACTTGCAGCCGTTGGGCATGGGATTCAGAGTCCCAGCTACCCAGAATATGGTCCAGAAAGGAAGGGAATGGCTTAGATTCTGGGAAAGCATGGCATTTTAACCCTTCAACTGGCCCAGATTGAGGTTGTCTAAAGTGCAAGACCCCAGAGCAGGGGGTCTAAAGGCAGGATGCTCTATATTTTGATCTGTATTTCATTACATTAGTTCCCTTTGCTTAGAACAGAAAAAGACCTTCCTTAACACCTATATTTCCTTTTCTAAGATTGTGGCCATTGTTACAATAGCATTCTGCATTCATTTTCATCTTGGCTCCTATTATAGCTTGGTTTGTTTATGTACTATTTTAGATACTTATAAATAGAATCTTTTATCTTCACCCCATTTGCTGTATATATCTTCTCTTATGTTGATAGGTGGAGAAGACTTGTTGTCAGGAGACTGTTATAGGGTTAATTGGCAAATATTAAGGAACTTTAAGATAAGGAGTATTCCCCAGATGGGACCTCTGAAAAATATACAAAAAATATTCCATTGCTACCTCTCTGGTTAATCATTTACAGTTTTATTATTATGACAGTTTATATTGTGAAGATAGGGAGCAGAATTAAGTGGTGGATTAGAAATATACCATCATTGGACATGAACAACTTGGGAAATTTATTTCCTTGAGTTGGCCCTGAGATATCATATTAGATGTACCAGGGATAGGGGTGGACACATGAAGAAGCTCCTAGTGACTTTCAGTAAAGCAGACTGGTCCCTGCAATTTTTATGTTATCCCAGGAATCCCAGGAAAACTGTGATTGTTATGGGCTGCATGTCCTATTAGTAATACAGATATGGGAGATATTTTGTGCATAAGGATTATAGTTATAAAAAGTTGGAAACAAATATTTACCAATTTTTTAGCAGTATAGTACATCTGTTCAAGGATAGTCTACAGTTATTAAAATTCATGTTGTAGTAGAGTATTTAATAACATGGAATATTCTCATGACTGTATTAAATAAAGCGAGCTGTTGTGGAACAGCATGTCTAGTATAATTTAAATTTAGAGAAGAGAGAATTATTTATATTTACTCATGAAAAAGACTAGTTAATTATATACCAAAGGATTAACAACGTTGATCGTTAAGTAGTGGTTTTATTATCTTCCTTTAGATTTTCTGAATTTTGCATATTTTCTCCAGTAGTTGGATAATATTTTAGTAATCGTAATAAAGATGGCAAATAAAAACATCAACCCATCTTAGAAAAATAATAATAATTAAGTTATATCTCGGTGTAAAAGCAAAATCATGACTGCATAAGCTGTGAAATCCACCTTTTCTTCTCTTCACTATTCATAATGATATTTGAGTCTGTCACTTCTGTGAGTCTGTAGAGAACATTAACTTATTTATGTGAAGAGGTGTCAATGTCTTTTTGAAAAGAAGATGCTGATATTTAAGGTCATGAAAATAACTAATAATGATAGCAGTAATAATAATTGTGCATATTTAAATAGCATGTGGCAGTTAAAACTTCACAGTTGTCTACAGAAGAGTCGTTCTACTCAAGGAAAATTTTCTCATTAAGCATGAAAGAGAAAAGTATGTTGTGAGGCCAGTGTAACTAACCATTCATTACATAGTAATAATAGCTTAAAATGGAAAAGACTGAAATGTACTTTTTGTCTTAAATAGAAATGAAAAACCAAGCCTCAACCAAAGTTTTCTGCAGGTTGCTCACAAGTGACAGATTTGAGTTCTGCCCAGTGGAAGCTACTCTGCTTCTGCTACATTAACACGAACTGCTTCTCCACTAAGGAAGGCCTGACACACTATTCAAAGTATGGGACACAGCCAAATGCACAAAACGGCCCCTACTAGTTTGTCTTCACAAATATTTCACCAGCCACATTTTAGGTGAAGGGTGAAGCAAGTTTGGGATTTAGTAGTGAGAGAATTGCCTAGAAACTATCGGAGGGTCTACCTTTCCCAGGAAAGAGATACTATTTTTTTTGGCTTTATTATGCACTGTACAAGACTGAACTATACAGGTTTATTGAATTCTATTTATTAAAATGCTAATTTTCCTGTTTACTTATTTTTAGTTCTTAGAATTTATTCTAAGTTCTGATTTTTAAGTCTTGAATCAAGGAGGGTCTACCTTTCCCAGGAAAGAGATACTATTTTTTTGGCTTTATTATGCACTGTACAAGACTGAACTATACAGGTTTATTGAATTCTATTTATTAAAATGCTAATTTTCTTGTTTACTTATTTTTAGTTCTTAGAATTTATTCTAAGTTCTGATTTTTAAGTCTTGAATCAATCCTAAGAAATGTACTGTAGTTAGTCAGGGGGTGAGAGGAATAAGCTTAAAAAAAAAAAAAAAACTTAAAAAGTGGATCAATAGGTATTTATTGAGCATCCTTCTGCCCATCACTGAAGGTATAAGCAGTTATGCGTGTTATAATAAAGAATTAGACATCAGAGTCCCTGTACTCAATGAGAGAGAAACAAGCGAATTGAGACAGTATTAGGAGTAAACTTCAGAAAGGCCACTGTGAGACTAAGTGTTTAGTTAGATTAGATTTTGCCCAACATCTTCAGATAATTGAAAGAGGAGCCATACAAAAATTCTATTAATTATTTGGAATAAAATGATATGCTAGGAGATAGTGAACACCAGTTAAAAGTATGGGCTTTTAATTTAAGAAGGTCTTGTTTAAAATTTTATCTCTAGCCCTTCCCTTTCTAAAGTTGTTTCCTCACTTATAAAAGCTCTTACCTACTTTCTAGTGTGGCAACAAGGATTAAACAAACTAATGTGTACAAAGTGCTTAGCACACTACTTGGTGCACTGTAATTGTTCAGTAAATAGGAGGCAACACAGCAGTATTATACAGCATCGTATGGTATGATATATATATAATGGCACGCGATATGTACTTTGCTAACATTTTTCTGAATCAATTAGAGGAAATAAAGGAGATCCATAGAAGGGTCTTAGTTGTATGGTAAATTAACAATGGCATATCATAATTTTAAAGATATTACATATCTTTCTATGTAGAGAGGTTTCCAAGTGGGCTACAGGTGTATGGACTACATGTATATATAAAGAGCAGAAATTTTTTTCACAGTTCTGGAGGCTAGAAAGTTCAAGATCAAGTCACTGGAATCTGTGCTGGTGAGGACCTTCTTGCTAAATCCTCTTATGACAGAAGGTGGGAGGGAAAGTGAGAACAAGCTAGTTCAATGCTGCATAAAGCCTTTTTTAAAAAGGGTCTTAATCTCATTACCAAGGTAGTAGCCCTTATGGCCTAATCTTTTAAAGGCCCATCTCTTAATATTATTATATTGACAACACCTGAATTTTGGAGGTGACAAAAGCATTCAAACCACAGCAGAAATCATTAGTGTGCTTGGCTTTTAAAAAAAAGTGTTATTTAGAATAAATTTACTCAACTTTAAATTTCAAAACTTCTGATGTGAGTTCAGTACCCATTTAGACTGCTAATTCGCACCAGAATTTTAATACTGACCTCAAACCTCTCTTTTTAAAATGATTTTTTTTTTT
>NW_007727373.1:4032-11869 GCF_000696425.1 Galeopterus variegatus | reverse complement strand
TTTTTTTTTTTCTAAATGTTGGCTTTGTTTATAGAACAACTTTTGAACTTAGGTCTTTACTATACTTTGGAATTTTGTTTTTTCTTATTCTCCCCAAATTTGGTTATTTTTGTGGGACTGCAATTATATCTAATATAGCTTTTACATTTTCCAAAATACTTAGTAGAATATTTGACACATAATAAATACTAAATATACACATGTACAACACACATTTATAAAATGTTGGCACTGTTAACTCTTTTATTATGTGCCTACTATTACTGGCAATTGAAAGAAAACTTTACCTTCATTATCCTATTCAATTTTCTGAGCAACACTGAGAAGTTAGTATTGCTATTCACATTTTACAAAAGAAAAAAATCAGTTTAGGCTTAGAAAGATTAAATGGGGTCACATTCCAAAACTATCTAGTTAGTCAGTGGAGATTATCCCAACTCTGCTCCTTAGATCTTTCCATTTAACAATGGCATTGCAAATGACTGACGTCAGCAAGATGGCAGAATAGGAAGTCTCAGGCTCCACTCAGCCCCACAGAAAATTCAACTAGCAACCATCTACAGCCATGACATCTTTCTGAAAACTCCAGTACTTGTGGTGCACAGAACTGAATGAAAACTGAGTTAGAAGGGTAAGAAAAACAGTCTCACTTCAACTGCACCGCCCCTACTCCTACCCTTTCCCCAGGTGGCACAAAGCCACACAAAGAGGATTCCCCTGGCCCATGGGTTTCACAGGAGAAAAGAACTGAAAGCAGTCATCTAGCTTCATTAGGATTCTGAGACACTTCCCACAAAGCACACAAAAGGCCACTAATTAAAAACCTAAAACATACAAAAGCACAAAACATGATGATATAAGTAATACAGAGCCATATTCGGAATACTCTAGGACTGTAATGATGGCATTTATTACCATATTTCAGTTCAGCAATTTTATCCTTAGTGCAAGGCTTAAAAGACAAAACTATTAATAGCAATTATAGCTAAAATAAATTGTCTAAGGATACACATTACAACATGATGTAAATTTTAACATCAGAAACGAAATGTTGGGGGGGCAGTAAAAGTGTTGAATTGTTGCATGTAATCAGAGTCAAGTTTTTAACAGCTTAAAATAGTTATAGAATGTTTTTCGTAAGCCACATGATAACCACAAAGCAAAAAACATTCAAGTGTGGGAATCTGGGTGAATTGTAGGAAAGAATAATATGTAAATGAATTGAAGAGGCAAAAAGGATGGGGGAATAATTTTAAGCCATGTATGACTTCCATACACACTCATCTAAGTTTTTAGCAATCAAGGGAAAGACAGCAAATATAATCAGTTATATGAATCATAGTGAAAATACCACCAATTCAGGAGAAGCACAGGTGGATATTGTTCTAAGGCTTATTGAATGTGTTCTCACTTAGTAGAAACTATAGTGAGCAATAGCTTTAGAGTAAATAAGACAATGCATTTTCAAAGTATGCTTCGTATAGTCCCTTCACTGTATGCAAAAAGCATTGTGACCAATGCAAAATAGTAAAAGAACCGCCGTGGGATAGAATAAATATGGAGGATGCAAGGTCCATAAAATACATATAGCATTACTAATTATGCACATTTTTTTCTCTAAGGAATTTTGCTATAAAATTTAGTTACTTTCACTGTGAATTATGACAGGCCTGATTTTAATTGGCAGATGATTCAGGGTACATAATCATGTTAGTCATTAAGAAAACTGAAAGCAAAAGAATTAGAGGAAAGCATTCTTTAAAGAGCTCTGCAGCATTTCTTCTGATATTGTTTATTTCAGACAACAGGTAGAATTTGGAGTGTCTAGGCAGTTTGTTTTGGCATTTTCTGGTCTTGTAACAGTAAAAAGATGAGGTCTGTCCTGTGTGCTTTGATTCCATTTCCACTATTTAACAAATTATTTTGAAAGAAAACAATAGGTTCATCACCAACTATGGAAAGGATATTCTTCATTAAATTCTCATCAAGAAGCATACCACATGGCCAGGTGGAAAAAGCTTGACCTTTGGGATCAGATGCACTTAACCCCATTGTATAGTATCTATGTGGCCTTAGACATGTTTTTAATCTTTCTGAGCTTTAGTTTCTTCATCCGCAACATTATGCTGATGATACCCATTGTAATAGTTACGGTATATTGGTTGCCATCAATGGATGCTCATCAGTACACTTAACAGAAAGGAAATTTATTGAAAGAATGTTAGGGAAATTCACAGAATATATGGAAAGGTAGTAAAGCCAGGATTCTAGATAGGCAGAAAGCAGGGCTGTCATGGGGGTTCACAAGGCAAAAATACTTTATAATCTCTGCACACAACACTGCTGTAATGAATGCTCTCCACTGCTTTTCCTCCACCCTTAAATTACTCTGATCAAGTTCAAGGTTCGTGGAAAGAGAGTCCAGTTGGCCTAACATGGCAACTTGGCTAGGAAAGCACAGAACACTTTTATTTATAGACTTATGAAGGTTACACTCATGGATAAGAGGTAATTCCTTAAAATGAATGTTTGCCACAAGAAACAAAAATAAGTGCAATGCAGTCAAAAAATGAGAAAAAGGAAAAACATCTCCACTAAACCTATTATGATGGAATTGGTCAAGATTAAATGATATATCATTCATAAAGTCTTTGGCACATAATAGACTACCCTGGTATGAAAAGTCCATGAAGGCAAGAATTTTGCTTTATTCAGTGCTGCAACTGAAGGGCCTAGAATACTAAATTGCAAAAGTAGGCGGTCAATTAATAGTTGTTAAATATGGACTCATAATGTGTGTTCTTCTCCTTCTTTGCTTCTACCATCCTGACTCCCTTTACTGGTTAAGTTTGAAAGGAAATGACAGTTTCTGGTAAAAGATCTTTCCAATAACTTGCATTTAATACCATATGCTACTTGCACTACATGGTTATCATATCACATGATTTTTGAATTTTCATTTACACATTGAGGCCAAAAGGAAACCCACCAGCAGAAGAGCATTGGATTGTGGTGAAATTTCCCTCAATACTTTCAGAAGTAAACTATATCCATCTTTCAATCTGAATGTCTGCTTCTGTAAGTCAGAGATCTTTTGTTCTGCCTTTTCTGTCTTATATAGTTTCCCCTCATTTTAAATGCCATTTTCCTCTGGATATTTTACATGTCACCATGATCATGTCTTATGTATTTTTCTGAACAAATGTCACATGAAGATCCAGAGCTTGAAGATGGGAGCTGATAGTTAACTACCTAGAAATTGTCTCTTCAGGAAGACAGCATCATTTATAGTCATATTTATATCATTTTATGCTGTTAAACATTGCGACAAGTTGTCTACCTCTTAATGGTGCAGGATAGGCAGGAAGTAGGTCTTTAAAATAAATAAAAGGTTGCTTTGACATAGCCAAATGAATGCTGGAAGAACTTGAAATTGTATGAGTATTGTCCAAACTTCGTGTGATAAATGATGCTAAGTTCACACAGCCAAAAGTGTACAAGAAATCTTAGTTGAATCTTTGTGTATATGAAGAGAAGTAGGAGAAAATAAAATGAGTATAGTCTTAGAAGTGTAAGAAATCTAGGTTTGGATATTTCCTCTACCATGAAAATTTGTATGACTTTGAGGAAATAATTCCGCTTTCTGAACTTCAGCTTTCATTCCTGAAAAATGGATATACAGCTGCCTGAGTGGTTATTATAGAGACCAATAAATTAATGGTTATAATTCACCTATAAGAGTGATAAACATGGAAAGTGTTCAGAAATATAGACCCTCAACCCTGCAGGATAAAGAGACCCATGATACTCTGACAGATATTTTTCTATAGGTGAAGGAATATCCACTTATATTGAGAAAGCTAAAGATTGAACCCTGTCTTCATCACAGAGTAGCTGTGTGAACTTGGATAAATTGAGCATATTTTAGTCTCAGATAAGTCATATGTAAAACAGGAATAAGAATTTACATTCTGTCTGCCTTATAGGGTGATTATGAAAAACCCCTGAAACAGGTGAAGTTGTGAATAGTGAGTTCCTATTAATGTTAAGAACATTCAGTAAAAGTAAACAACGGTTTCTATTTTGTGCCTATTTTGTACTAGACCTAGTGTTAAGCCCTATACAGGTATTATCCTAATGACCTCATGAGCTTGATAATCAAATTCACCTATTTCATACTTGAGGAAACTGGAGCTTGAACAATTTAGGAATATTCCCCGTTTCTTAGGGCTTCTATGATAGATAACCACAGTCTGCATGGCTGAAAACAACAGAAACTTATTCTCTCACAGTTCTTGAAGTTAGAAGTCTGAAATCTAGGTGTTGGCGAGGCCGTGCTCCTTCTGAAAGCTATACGGGAGAATAGTTCCTTAATTCTTCCTGGCTCCTGGTGGTGGCCGTCAATCTTTGCTTTGTTGTTGTTGTTGTTGTTGTTTGCTTGTTTTTCTGGTGGCTGGCAGGTATAGGGAACCAAATGTCAATCTTTGATGTTCCTTTTCTTGTAGATGCATCACTCCAATCTCTGCCTCTGTGATCACATGGCATTCTCCCTACATTTCTATGCCTCTGTTTTCCCTTCTTCTAAGACACTAGTTATATTGGATTAGAGCCCACCCTAATAAATTAATATTAACTTGATTACATCCTCAAAGACACTATTTGCAAACAAGGCCACATTCATAGGTACCAAGGGTTAAAACTTCAGCATATCTTTTGGGGTACATAACATCACCTAAGGTCAACTACCTAAAAAGTGTTAAAATTGAGATTTGGTCTCCAGTATGCTGTTTCTAGAACTGAATTGTTAAGTAGTAAGACTTACATAAATTCATTTATTTATATGGCTCCTGAGCCAAAACTGGAACCTGTGCTTGATGATTCCTGAATCTCTGGCTCTCATATTGTGCTTGGCTGCCTCTCAGTAAAACAAACAAACAAACAAACAAATGCATGTGACATATATAAGTAGCAGGAATTTCTATTTTAGTGGACGATGATTTTCTATTGTGTTTGAGATCCTGTTTCCTACAGAAGGTGGAGTGAATAGTGGACTATTTTAGTAAACAGTGAGGAATACACCCCTTTTCAACTCTCAATTTGTTTGGGGATGGGGCTAGAGGGTACATGACACAGGCTTGGTCATTAAGAATATTCTATCTCACTGGCTCCAGTGATAGGTTGAAGAATGGGCAAGCAAAACCAACCAGGTCAATGGGATTAAAGTTCAGAACTCAAATCCAAAATGTTCAGAAGAAAATATTAAAACATTTTTTGCTCTCTATTCCAAATGTAGTTGCTAAACTATGAAGAGGTTAACCTGGGAATAATGGTGGCCGATGTCCTATTGCAGTGTGAGAAATCTGGCTTCAGCTTGAGAAGCCAACAGAGAGTGATGTTGAGAAGTGGAAAGCACCTGGATTCAGATGTTGCTAATGTGGGCCTGTTCCTGAACTTTTAATTATGTGTGATAAAAATTTTTATTTTTCTGCCTCAGTCCATTTAAGCTTCTATCATTTGTGATCAAAATATCTTAATACAGTTGTTTACTAGAATTTAAGGCCTGCACACTTGGAGGTTAGAGTGATCATTTAGAGCTTGTGCCTTCCTTAAGACTGATTCTCTGTAGGAGGGAATGAAGAAGAAGTGGATTCTCATTAGAAAATTGTCTGATGTTGATATAATAAAAGCAAAAGGAAATGCCATTATCTTGCATGTAACTTGAATATGCTTTGGCATGTATCTTGGGGGTAAAAGTTGATCGGATTCATAATTTTTAAGTCTGCTCAAGTAGACAACCCATGAGCCACCATGAAATCTCCTATACATGATGATCCCATCATCTCAGACACAGACGTTTCTTGGAAACTCATTATAAAGGACATATCCTTGAATCAGCTCTTCAGTACAAACTACTTTTCAAATTTGTTTTCTGATAATTTTCTGAGTTTGTAAAACAACTTGTTTCAAAATCACATGAACTTCACTGCACAAAAGGATTGAGGAAAGATGATCAATGAATATGTACTTAATTTGCTTATTATTTTACTACTTATTATAACTGATAGATGAGAAGCAGTCTCCTAATTACCAACCAATCTGACAAACTGTAATAATAAAACTCAGGAAATATAAAGTTCCTTCTGATGAGATATGCACAACTATTAGGAAAATTTATAGTTTTGAATAACTGCTGAACTGTTCATAACACTGGAATGAAATGAGTGGATAGATAAAAGTCTTGCTAAAAGAAAACCCTAGTCTTTCTTTAAATCAGAATGAAAACAAGACAAATTACTAGACAAATGTATGTTTGAGATGGGTATCATTAGGGCAAAACGCTGCTGCCTTTACAAAGTAACTTGGCCAAGTTTAGCTGTGTTCATCTTCCTAGCCATGTGCAGTAATTTGGAGAATTGAAGTAAGGATTGAATAGCCTCAACTTGTTCCCAGCATCAGGGTGATTAAGAGCACAGGCTACAGAGAAAGACCTACAGGAGTTTTAGTCTACTAAATCCTGCCAGCTGTGAGCTCTGTGACCTTGGGCAAGTCATCTAACATTTTTGTTAACCAGTATCTTCACTGGGAAACTGAGAATAATCATAGCACTTACCTCATAATGCTCTTATGATTTTAAATTATGTACACACAAAAGGATGAGATTGAGGCCAATCTGGAATACAGCAATTTCTTTAAAAATTATAGGAATTGTTAATATTCATAATAATAGTAGTAAATATTCAAATAATGCTGGTCAAGTTGCTTTTAATTATACAAATAGTTATCTTAATTTTTGTCTCGTACATAATATTTGGAGGACATAGCCCATGTATATATGCTTAATAAGCATCTACCATGTGGCAGATATTGTTTTGGTTGGTTTTATTCATTGGGTCACATCCATGAAAAAAACTGACAAAATTTTCTGCCTTTATGATGTTTTTTCTACTGGTTGGGAAATGGTTAATAAATAATAAACTAAAAACAAAAAAAAGGAGTAAATTGAAGAATACATTCTAACGTGAAGAATGCTAGAAATGTACAGGAAAAATGAGCATAGAAAGATAAAGAGGATTGGAAGTTCCAGGGTGCAATTTTAAGTTGAGTACTGTATCAGTCAGGCTTATCCTATTGATTCTGTATACACACACACAGAAGCACACACCACACATTTCTTAAAACCTCAAAATATTTCTCTCTTTCTATATATTTAATACATATAATATATACCTTATTGGTTCTGTATAAATATATGTGTATATATAAAATATGTATTCTATAGATTCTGAGTATATATATATACACATACATAATATAATTTAAATAGTTAACAGAATTTGGATATGTTGTTCCCCCCAAAAGCTCATGTTGAAATCTGATCCACAACTTGGCAGTGTTGTGGGATGTTTAGGTCATAGGGGCGGATCCCTCGTGAATAAATTAATGACCTTCCAGGTGGAGAGAGGAGGCAGGGTATGCAGTGAGTTTTTGTTCTATTAGTCTCCTCAAGAGCTGGTTGTTAAAAGGACCTAGACACCTCCCCTCTCTCTCTCTCTCTTGTTTCCTCTAGCCATGTGATCAGCTTGCTTTCCACCATGAGTAGAAGCAGCCTGCAGACCACACTAGATGCAGCTGTCCCAGAATCATAAGCCAAATAAACTTCTTTTCTTTATAAATATCCAGTTTCAGATATTCTGTTATAACAACATAAAAATGGAGTAATACAACAGTATATAGCCTATTACATATACACATATATATATATAATTGATTTTATATTCTATTGGATATAATTGGATATAAAATGTGTTGTTTGTGTGTTTTTGAGTATATATATATA
>NW_007727373.1:2063-3122 GCF_000696425.1 Galeopterus variegatus | reverse complement strand
ATAATTGGATATAAAATGTGTTGTTTGTGTGTTTTTGAGTATATATATATATGTGTGTGTGTGTGTGTGTCTGTACATGTGTGTGTGTGTATGAGAAAGAGATATTTTAAGGTATTGGCTCAAATGTTTTTTGGAGCTGGCAAGTTTAAAGTGTGTAAAGCAGGCCAGCAAGCTGGAAAGTCAGTCAAGATTATATTATAGTCTTAAGGAAGAATTTCTTTTTCTCCAGGAAACTTCAATTTTTGCTCTTAAAGCCTTCAACTGATTGTACGAATCTTCCTGATATTATTGAAGGTAATCTCCTTTACATGAAGCCAACTTATTATAAATATTAATCACATCTACAAAGTGCCTTCACAGCAACATCTAGGCTAGTGTTTTATCAAACAACTGAGAACCACAGCCTAGCAAAGTTGACACCTAACAGGTGGTAGGTCTTATAAAGGTAGGTCTTATTAACATGGTAGATCAAAAAAGTGACATTGAACCAAGATTTGGAAGATATGAAGGAGTTACTCATGTGAATATCTGGAGAAAGAACTTTCTAAGCATAGGGAATATCCAATGCAAAGTCCCTAAGGTGGAACTATGCCTGTCATATCTGGGGAACAGCAAGGAGACCAATGTGGCTGGAGCACAGTGAAGGACAGAGAAAAAGAATATGAAGTCAGAGAGTAAGGTGGAAGAGGCAAGTAATGTAGGCCTTGCAGATCATTTGAATGAGAAGATGAAGGAATAGTAACTAGAGAGGGGATGAATATAACAACTACACTGGTGGAAAATAGTAATATAGGTTTGTAAAAATATTTAAAATCAAGACATTTCTTTAAATGTTGGACAGTACAGTGCTGACAAAGGCCATGGAAAATAAAATTGTTACAATAGAAATAGAAAAGAAACATGCTTTCCTAAGAGGCAAGATGGCAAAGAAGTTATCCCTTCCGCCTTTCAAGTGTAGACTCCCTGAGGGAAGGCCCTAAGTATGTCTTGCTTGCTGTTGTATCTCTAGTATGTAACACAGCACTAGTATGTTGTGTTTACTGAATACATTCATGCATT
>NW_007727373.1:0-966 GCF_000696425.1 Galeopterus variegatus | reverse complement strand
CCGCACTCAGCCAGTGAGCGCTGTGAGCGCACAGGTCATCCCTATATAGGATCCGAACCCGGGGCAGGAGCGCTGCTGCGCTCCCAGCGCTGCACTCTCCTGAGTGCGCCACAGGCTCGGCCCACACAGTACTCTTTTTGTGAATTCCATGTAATCAACTGATTCTCAAAGAATGTTTTTTGATTTTATTAAAAACTCTTATCTGTATACAACTTATATTTGCAATTCAACGATGGTCTGACAAAATCAGGCTGCAAATAAATGCTTGATTATTATCACATTGGACAAATGACACCACTCTTGACATTGGTAAGTGATTGTAGACCCAACATGAATGTTGACTGAAATTTTCATTAAAGTGGAACAAGGAGGATGTTTATTACAACTTTATTTATTATTCAATCATGCACATGATTTCTTTACTAAATTGAATAACAGTTTTTGAATACCAGAATATTTCCTTATTTTGTTGTGCAATTCATAAGTGACTTATTTATGAAATGACTTACTTTTAAATTTAATCTTTACTATTAGCATTTTCTACCACTTTAAATCTAGACAACCAATAAAA
The DNA here is from genome assembly GCF_000696425.1 of Galeopterus variegatus. Lineage (NCBI taxonomy): Eukaryota > Metazoa > Chordata > Mammalia > Dermoptera > Cynocephalidae > Galeopterus > Galeopterus variegatus. The sequence goes on along the minus strand of NW_007727373.1, from coordinate 395 downwards.
CAATCAAGCCTCGATTCACAGAATTTGCTGGCTTTTGTGGTGTTAAATATTCACAATGTGGCTACCAGTTTCAAGCTACCAATGTGCCATCACTGAAATAGAATTGAGAAGAGATGCACAGAATCTACCATTATATACTACTTATTATACAGGTTAAATAGATATAAATAACTTCAAGAGCATACTTAATAGTAAAATATGGTAATATAGTTATGTAGTGATGAGTTTTGAATATATATATACCTTTTAAAATAGAATTTTAAATTATAACTTTATATAATTTTTTTTTTAAATAGTAGCTGTATTTAACTACTAGTTGGCAAAATTTAACATTTAGCTCTTGGTATCCAGTATTAGCAGCTCAAGTAAACTACTGGATATGACCACAGTCAAGA
>NW_007727372.1:415418-424968 GCF_000696425.1 Galeopterus variegatus | reverse complement strand
CCTTCACAGCACCTAAATTAGTGTTTGATTGACTACGTGGGGCAGAGGGGTATACCCCAACATGAGGGAATCTTGGGGCTCAATTTAGGATTCTACCTTCCATGAATAGTGTCTCCCACCTCCAAGGACCTGAGAGTCTTAGTTCCTGAAAATCATAAGGGAGTTTATTCATGTCCATTCTATTTTATTGACATTGGTGAAGGGGAAGATTACCACCTTCTGACCAGGAATGGCACCCAACTTCCTGAATTCAAAGCTTGGCTGTACTACTTAATTAATGATCTGACCTTGGGTGTGTTACTCTGCTTCTCTCTGCCTTAGTTTTCTCATCTGTAAAATGACATGGAGTTAATAATAAAATTTTCCTCGTAGGGTTTTATGCTCAATTTAGTAATACCTAGAAAACTCTTAGGACAGAGCTTGGCATTTAATAAAGTGTGTTAAAAGTGTTTACTTTTTAATAAATGCATTTTGATTTGCATTTACATAATTCAGGTGAGTTAAGCATGTTAATAGGATTTCCTATTATAAAGAACCCACAAAATAAGAATAGAATTTTTCTTTCATGGCCTTAATTTTTTATTTTTAACTCACTACTCTATTACATGTATATGCCTTTTATGGTAAGCTGCCACGAAAGAGCAGGATTTAAATAAATCTGTAATGTGCTAATTTAATATGTTTTTGGTAATTTCAGTAGCATAGTATGATATTATAAGCAGTAGACTATAATCCCAATATCTGAGTTCACTTCTGGCTTTGCCCCTAAATATTTGGTAAGATCTGTGGCTAGAAGAGCTTTTGTGGATAATATTGTGAATTAGTTATAATATTTACTCTGCTTCTTCATATTAGGAAAAACTGGAGGAGTGCCTAAAGCAGTTAAAGGAAGAAAGAGTAATAAGGCTTAAGGCTGATAAACGAGTCAGTGAGGTAAATAACAGTTTTTTCTTATATTTTGAGAATTTTTTGCTTTTTCTTGGTTCTGTTTTGTGTTTATTTTAAGCCATCCTCTCTCTCTCTCTCTCTCTCTCTCTCTCTCTCTCTCTCACACACACACACACACACACACACACACACACACACACACACACACACACACACTTTATAAACTTTAAAGTGAGAAAATATAGTGTGTTACATGTTGGTTGCACTATGTTAACCTTTGTACTTGCTTATATTTATTGGTCATGTCAATATATTCCAAAAAGTATGTTTTAAAAAATGTAAACATTGTGGTTTGGGGTTTTTTTCCCTGTGGTTTTTATATAACTGCAGCTTATTTTTTGTTCCTGATGCTTCAATTCAAGAATGCACTTCTTAGGCTTATTCTCTACATACAGTAACATAAAAGAAGGTAATGAGACTAGCTACTGACAGTAAATTAGAAAAATGAATAATTTAAGTAAGTGTAAGATAATGGAAAACTGCTAATAATGCAATAAAAGATAAAAATCTATGAAGATTAAATTAGGCTAATGTGCCTGAAAGCAGGGCATAAGCTAGAAAGTTCTATATAAATACAATTTGTTATTACAATGTGAGTTTAAGGAGGAATTTTAAGTGTAAGCATTGGATTGGAGGACACTTACTTATTTAATAAATATTGAGCATCTGATTGTGTAAGGCAAAAGTGCATTGTGAACAAAATGGCCTTTCTGAGAAATACTGGAGTTGGCTTACATGTGGTTTTAGGTGAATAGATGATGAGGGGGAGGAGCATGCAGGGGAGTAAATATTTTCAAAAAGCCAAGGGTGAGCGTGTTGGTAATTGTACAGTTAATAAATTGAGTATGATTTAGGACTTCTAAACTTACATGTTACAAATATTATGCTGGCTAAAATTAATCCTTAATATTCAGCAGAATTGTAATATGCTTTGTTCAAATCAGACTCTATTTTTCATTTTTTAATTTAAGGGTAACCTTAAGCAGCTATTTTCTAATGTAGATTGATCTGGTTTGAATTTAACCAGTTAGAAATCTGATCTTTTAAAAGATTATTAATAAAACAGTAACTTTCTTTTATACACTACCTAAGTGTTATGTAGGAAATTTTGTCAGATGTCTCCAGGTTTTGATTGTTATGTGATACAGTCACCTGTCTTTTCTGGTGGAGAGTTAGATTCATTACAAGTTAATGACATTTTAAAATGTTTTATTGTAGTTTTTTACTTAAAAACTATTTTCTTTTATTAACATGGCCCCTGTGCAACGATAACACACAACTTTGTGAAACATTCCATATTAAAAAAAGCACAGAACTGTTTTCTTTTGATGACAATGAGAGAAAATAATGTCACACATTTTCAATCTTCTTTTATAGCTGGAACATGAAAATTCCAAGTTAAGAAATATAAATTTATCTTTGTCTGAAGCTCTTCATGCACAGTCATTGACAAGCATGATCCTGGATGATGAAGGTGTTTTGGGAAGCATTGAGAATTCTTTTCAGAAGTTTCATGCTTTCTTGGATCTCCTTAAAGATGCGGGGTTAGTTCATTTCTCTGTGGCATTCTTCCCTCCATGACTTTAATGGTATTTGCCGGGGAGCCTGAGCAATTTCCATAGCTTCCACAAGTCATATATAGTATATAATTATAAGGAATATATTTGATTTTTTTGAAAGGGAAGTTAATTTAAAAAGAAATACAAAATGGAAAATCTGCCTTGGTATAGAGCCCATTATAAAAGAGTAATCTTTGGATAGAGTAGTGAGTAGGCATAATTCCTGGTAAAGACTAAATTGAAGGTAATTTTAAATATTTAGGAATATATAGGAATTTTCCTGTCTTGTTAAATAAGTTTGAATTAAAGTTATTTTTATCCTAGACAATAAAATTGATATTAATCTGCAGGGTAGATACAGGTACAGATACAGACTAGTGGTTCTCAACTGGGAATGATGTTACTGAAAGATGCTGAGAGAGCTGGAGATAGATAATTGATGAGTGGTGTTTTGTAGGTGAACGGGTTGGTGCTGGGAAGGAAGGAACAAACATTCTTGGACAGTGGAGGAAAGGTGGTAAAGTTGTATGGCAGTGGAGGTGAGAGGCTCTAGTGATAGAAGCTGGAGCTGCTAGTGGGACAGTATTTAATGGGGAGAGGTGATACGGAAGGAAATAAAGCCAAGTGGTGGGAAGAGGAAGTGCTTAAAGGATTGGATGATCCAATGTGGTTCCAGAGCATGAATATGGGGAAGGTCTGAGAAACTGGGAGAGATGGGGGGTTATAGTCTGGAGTAGGATATTGGCTTTTAAGCTTTTACAAGTATCTCATGCTGATAGGTATGGGGAGGTCTAAGCTGTTCATATGTGATTATAATAACCCTTACCTTTTCTTTCTTTCCTCCTCTTGACCAGGCTTGGGCAGCTTGCCACAATGGCTGGTATAGATCAGTCAGATTTTCATTTATTAGGTCGTCCTCAGATGAATTCTACTATTACTAGTCCACCTAAAGAGGAAAAGAAGGCACTTGAAGAAGAAAAACCAGAACCAAATCAGAATGCCCTAGGACAAATGCAAAATATCCAAGTAAGTGGACAGAACTTATCGATTCTAAGAGTAATTAGCAAAATGGACAGAGAGCATAATGATCTGTCTCTAATAATTCATATGCCTGGGGGCCAGAAGCCTCTTTGGGGTCCTTTTCAAATCTGAGATTATAGTAAGTTTGTGCCCATTTGGGGTTATTATATTGTTGTAAATAAGAAAACTGGAAGTTTTTTGAAAATTTATGTTTTAAAGCAGACTATCCTCAGTGAAGAAAGAAATGAAAGATTAGAGAAGATATTCCAGATTTTAAATTTTGTAAATGTCTATTCTATTCACATTTCATCTAGGTTTCTATTTGTATGCAGTCAGCTTACAATGAAGGAACACTAATGAAGGTACAAGTATTGATACAGAAGACTTTTAAAATAAGTAATCCAGACGTAACTAACAGGCAGTACCTGGTTCTGGGAATGTGAGGGGAAGCCTGTCTGCTCAGGAGTCCCCTGCTGCTTTTCCTTTAGCCTGGAGCTCCCATCTCCCACATCAGCCAGTCTCAGACTGGTCTTGGGAACTGACAGCTTGAGAACTCAGTCTCGTCACAAATTGGATACTGCTTACCTGTGCATGAAGGAGAAAAAAACTAATTTTCTTAGAGAATAGGGTTTCATTTTTTTTTTTAGTGAGGGTGAGGGAAATGGGTAATAATTACACAAAACACAAAAGTCTGAAGATGTGGTAAACCTAGCCCTGGATATGGCTAAGTTAAGTTGGGAACCATTTGGCAAGATATAATTAGGAAAAAAAATGACCCCCAATCTTCTGAGTAATCAACTGACTATCCTTAATAATTATGTCACAGAGTAACACTGAAGTTTTGAACTCTACTTTTTAATGATTGGCTTTGTTCATCACTGAACTTTTGTTTTGTCTTTCTCTCCAGTTTCAGAAAATTACAGGTGATGCTACAATTCCTTTGCCTTTCGACTCCTTCCCTGTCCCAGTTTCTACTCAGGAAGCCACAGTAACGTCCAAAGACAACCTGGGAGTCCCGGCCACCGAGCAGCATGAGTCTTTTGAAGGATTCATTGCTAGAACATGTTCTCCTTTAGCAGAAGTGATTTCTGGGCCTGGAAGTCAAAGAAAAGATGAAGAGTTGTCCAGAAATAGCAGATCTTCAGAGAAAATGTCCAAAACAGGTGAATATACCAAAAAACACTCTGCTAAGAAACAACTTGGAAAGGACCTGCATTCCTACTCTGACTCTACTCCTATAAACTGGAAAAGCAAAGGAATCAGGGAAACTAGTTCTTTGGTTAATGAACCAGCTAAAAGTGAGTCTTTGAAAAAATACATTTCTGTCAAGAAAGAAAGTAGAATAGTGACTGTTTCATCCAAGACAAATAAAAGTAAACATAATCTACTAGAACATTCTGAAAATGATACTCTTGCATCTGATTTTGAATTTCAAGAAAGCATCCATTCTCTATCACACCTGACATAGGTCTAAATCTTTAGAAATTATGTTTTTACCTTCAAGTTTTAATAAATTAATAAAATTTTTTTATGTTTTCATTGTGGCATATGGTGTCTTGAAATATAGAATTTAAAGCCATTAAAGGAATATTTATATATACTTTTTATTATAATGGAACTTTTGGTGTATTTTTCCTTTTGATACTTTTCACCATTTATTCAACAAGTATTTACTGAGGGCGTAATATGTACAGAACTATTCTGGGTACTATGGCTTTGAGCAACAAACTAAGGAAAGACTTTACTCTTATGGAATTACTAATATTCTGTGGAGGGAGGGGGCCAAAAAAAAAAAAAAACAAAGCAGGGTAAGGGAAATAGAAAGGGCTGGGAGTGAATAAATGCAATAGTTTTACCATTTGGTTAAATGTGGAAATATAAATCCCATGGCCAGAAGCCATTATCCTAATTCATAACCAGAGCAGCAAACATGTACCTTGGTGCTCAACCATGTTTATGGATTACAGCAACCCTATCAGGTAGGGAGCTATTTTTTACATCCATTTTATAGATGAGGAGTCTGAGGAGACAGACTATGTGAATTGCCCAAAGTTGCAAAGCTATAAATAGGTGCTAGAGCTGGGATTCGAACCAGAACCCATGCTCTTAATCACTTAGTCATCCTGTTTATCCTGTTTTTCTGTTAAGAGAGGAGTGGCTCAAGGAAGATGCTGAGAGAAAAGCCAATGAACACTGGATGTGCAAAAGAGTGGGCTGTCAGGAAGCACACCTGTACCCTACCTACCCCATCAGGTAGAATTTTTAAAAGGCAGAGTATGTAAGGGTAGGAACGCACATCTCTGGACTAAATTATCCTCCGTGGTAGGACATGCCTAGAGAAGGCCTTTCTTACAATCGGGCTATGACTTGAGAGGTGAGATCTGAGAAAAGCCGGAGTGTCCGATTTCTTCCTGACAGTCCTGTCTGGCTGTTATCAAAGGGCTACTGTAACGCTCTGGAGTTCATTAATCGGAGTGACTGTTATGAGAATTAAGCACGTTGAGCTGAACTGCTTGTGTGTCTTCCTTCCTCACTCTACTGTTAAAGGGCCTAGATCACGTCTTGCTCCCACCTTGTTTCCTCTTCTCAACCAAACTCCTTCAAGGAGTTTAGCTAACTCAGTTCAAAAACTTCAAGATTTCTCATTGAGTTAACTAAAGAGGAAATTTGTAGAATAAGGGGGACTTTAATGTTAGTAAGGGGAAAGGAAGGAACCAAGTAAAGAATAGCAAGAGGCTCATTTATGCAGCAGGACCTCAGGCAAGGTGGGAGCAAGATGTGACTAGGTCCTTTAGCAGCAGAGTGAAGAGGGAAGTCGCAAGCAGGTCAGCTCACTGTGTTACGTTTCCTGATGGGAATACTGAGGGAATTCCGTCAGTGTTTGGGAAGGAAGGATAGCTGTGGGGCCGAGAAAGCTCATCTACACAGACTAAAGGTCATCGAAAGGTTTTCTAAAGAGGTCATTTTAATACCTAAGTTAAGTCTTAAAGAGCTAGTTAGAAGCTGGTGAGTGAGGAGATGAAGGGAAAGGAGACTCAGGGCAGAGGGAACAGCATGAACAGAAGTACAGAGCCGTGACTGGTGAGTTTGGGGAGCCACATGCCAGTCGTTTAGTTACAGGATTGTCATCAGGCAATGGCAGGTGATGTTGTAGCGGGCAGCCTGGAGAATGACAGCAGGTCTTAACATCTGCGGTGAGTGGAGCTGGTTCCTTTTCCTCAGGAAATGGTGAGCTAATAAAGAATAGAAATGGCACACTCAGGTTGGCATTTTAGATCACCAGCTTCAGTATTAAAGAAGCATGGAGATCAGTTTTTCACTTTCTGCTGAGGGGCATTGGTCTTTGACTTTTAAATGGGACTTATGCTCCCACTTCCTCTGCTGTTCCTAAAGGGTTTTGTGGATAAACATAAAGGAGACTCTGGCTTAGATAAAATTAAGCAGGTTTCTTTATTGTAAGACTTCTCAGGGCTGCTGTAGGCTAACGTTCATTCTGAATCCTCAAGAGTGGCATATGGTATGCTGCCCTTCTCAAATATATTTGATTATACAAGTCTTTTTAATAGAAGTACTTAACAACTGGTTCCACCAAACACCAATTTGGTAACTTCTGAATTAGGCAACAGCAAGAAGAGAAGGGGTCTGAAATAAGGTATAGATGAAGGAAGGAAATTAGTTTGATTCTTAGGAAATAAAACAAGCAAGACTTAGTAACTGGTTATGGGAAGTAAGGAAGGAGTAGGAGGCAGAGGGTGGATTCCACTGACTAAGGTTGGGTGGTGGTGGTACCNAAAGGTCATCGAAAGGTTTTCTAAAGAGGTCATTTTAATACCTAAGTTAAGTCTTAAAGAGCTAGTTAGAAGCTGGTGAGTGAGGAGATGAAGGGAAAGGAGACTCAGGGCAGAGGGAACAGCATGAACAGAAGTACAGAGCCGTGACTGGTGAGTTTGGGGAGCCACATGCCAGTCGTTTAGTTACAGGATTGTCATCAGGCAATGGCAGGTGATGTTGTAGCGGGCAGCCTGGAGAATGACAGCAGGTCTTAACATCTGCGGTGAGTGGAGCTGGTTCCTTTTCCTCAGGAAATGGTGAGCTAATAAAGAATAGAAATGGCACACTCAGGTTGGCATTTTAGATCACCAGCTTCAGTATTAAAGAAGCATGGAGATCAGTTTTTCACTTTCTGCTGAGGGGCATTGGTCTTTGACTTTTAAATGGGACTTATGCTCCCACTTCCTCTCCTGTTCCTAAAGGGTTTTGTGGATAAACATAAAGGAGACTCTGGCTTAGATAAAATTAAGCAGGTTTCTTTATTGTAAGACTTCTCAGGGCTGCTGTAGGCTAACGTTCATTCTGAATCCTCAAGAGTGGCATATGGTATGCTGCCCTTCTCAAATATATTTGATTATACAAGTCTTTTTAATAGAAGTACTTAACAACTGGTTCCACCAAACACCAATTTGGTAACTTCTGAATTAGGCAACAGCAAGAAGAGAAGGGGTCTGAAATAAGGTATAGATGAAGGAAGGAAATTAGTTTGATTCTTAGGAAATAAAACAAGCAAGACTTAGTAACTGGTTATGGGAAGTAAGGAAGGAGTAGGAGGCAGAGGGTGGATTCCATTGAGGTTGGGTGGTGGTGGTACTGCAAGACTTAGTAACTGGTTATGGGAAGTAAGGAAGGAGTAGGAGGCAGAGGGTGGATTCCACTGACTAAGGTTGGGTGGTGGTGGTACCGAGGTTAGAAATACGGGATAAAAAACCACTTTGGAAGAAGAGTATAGTTTTGGACATGTTGAATTTTAAAGCATCTGTAGAATTCAGGAGGAGATGACTGGTAGATGATTGGATATACACGTGAAGACATGGAAAAAAAATTGAAAGTTGTCAGCACATGTGAACAGTAGTTAAAATCATGCAAGTGGATGAGATCACAGAGAATTGGGACTGTCAAAGTTTAAGTGGTAATGAAAGAAAGGGTTCTGAGAAAGAGGCAAGTGATTGAGTTTCAAGAAGGAAGAAGTAGAATACAGTGTCATACTGCAGAGAATGTAAGTGTCCTTGGGATTTTGGCATTTAGGTCCCAGGTGACCTTAGAGCAATTCAGTGAATTGGTTGACAAGAAAGCCAGAATGCAGTAAGTTGAGGGGACAGGGCTGCCCTGAGGGGACTGAAGATAGTGGGTATGGACTACTCCTTGAAAGAGTTTGGATGAGAAGAGGCAACTGAGTTAGCTAAAGACAAAATTTTTAGAATAAGAGGGAATTAAATGTTAATAAGGTGAAAGGAAGGAGCCAACAAAAGAAAAGTAAGAGGCTCATTTAGGCAGCAAGATCTCAAGAAAGACGGGAGCATGATACATGTTAATACTCTCACGACTGAACACGTGGGGTTGTAGATGATTTGATCTCTCAATGAATTTGAGGTGGCTTACCTACATATGCAGTGCAAAATGGTTAGATAAGTAACTTAGAGAATCTGGGAAACAGACATGGATAAAAAAATAAAATCAAGGATGGGGGTCACATTGCAAAATGTACAAAAATGATTGTGTACTATTAAGAGTTAGAGGGAGATAAAGGTGGGAAGAGTTAGAAGTTAAATGAGTTTATACCTGATAACCTCAGTTTTTTTTAACCACAGATATTTAAAAGACAAACACACATACACATAATTATAGTTTTAAAATTCTTCCATATTTTATGTGTGTTTTATCAATCATTTAAAACTATTCCATAAAGAATATGGATATTTTGTTGCTTAATATGTACAATTTTAACCCTTTGAATGATTGTTAGTTAGACTTTTAAAACTATACCTGAAGCAATATCGTGTAATTGAAATACATTAATTTCATTTGGGTTAGAAAAGGTTTACAAGCATATTCCTTTACTGAGAAATTACCATGTATCTTTACTGACTGTTTATCAAAACATATACAACTTGTATGCAAACGGGACTTTTTTTTTTTTTTAAACAAGAGTGTCAGATATGCTCCTGTAGCAAAGAGCTTGTCATCTGCCT
>NW_007727372.1:413549-414411 GCF_000696425.1 Galeopterus variegatus | reverse complement strand
AACTATTCCATAAAGAATATGGATATTTTGTTGCTTAATATGTACAATTTTAACCCTTTGAGTGATTGTTAGACTTTTAAAACTATACCTGAAGCAATATCATGTAATTGAAATACATTAATTTCATTTGGGTTAGAAAAGGTTTACAAGCATGTTCCTTTACTGAGAAATTACCATGTATCTTTACTGACTGTTTATCAAAACACATACTACTTGTATGCAAACGGGACTTTTTTTTTTTAAACAAGAGTGTCAGATATGCTCCTGTAGCAAAGAGCTTGTCATCTGCCTTAAATCCACCCATAATTACTAGTGGCCAGAAATTACTCTTGCTTGCATATTTGCTACTGTATCCAATAATCAGTCTAATTTCAAATGGGTTATTTGCAGAATAATCCCTATTCTCAAGCCAGTAACACTTGATTTTCAGAGAATCAGCAAGATAGGAGATTCTTGATTTTTTAAAAAAATTCTGATTACAAACTACATGCTGGAACTTATGATTTAACATGGATAACTAAACACATTCTTTTACTCTTCCAGAATCTCATTGAAATGACTGGAGAAATATTAAAATAAAAAAATTAATACAGAGTTGGAAAACCAGAAAATGAACAATGTGAGATTTCTAGAAGATAAAAAGCAGATTATTGAAGGACCAGTTAATTGAAGAGTGGAACAGCCAAACCATTCCATTCATCTTTGGAGCATCTGATTCAGTGAGTTTGGCACCAGGCTAAGGAAGCAGCTGTCTGAAGTGGGAATTCTGACACTGGGATCAGAGAATAAGGGCATTATCCACAATGATTACAGGGAGGAACTGAAGTTAAGCTGCCCGCACTGTCTCTCTGGCTATGGTCAC
>NW_007727372.1:407897-412988 GCF_000696425.1 Galeopterus variegatus | reverse complement strand
CAATGATTACAGGGAGGAACTGAAGTTAAGCTGCCCGCACTGTCTCTCTGGCTATGGTCACTTTCCACTCCCCTTTATAATCTCCAGAGGTGCCTGTAATTAGAATTTGTGTCCACTGAAAGTGAACCACAATTCTCACTTGGCTGAGAAAAAGCACTTCAAACTTTAATCTTAGGCCCTCATCTATAAATATGAACAGACAAGAATGATCAAATTTGAAGAAAATCGGCAACATAAAAGGAAGCATGAAATTAAGCAAACTGTTCTAGAAAATTTTTACTGGAAGAAACAAGAAATTTTTAAATTAATAAAATTCAGATCTTTAATTCATAGGATATTATGTTCATAAAGAATGCGATGCTAGGAAAAAGAAATATCAGAGCTTCTGGAAAGTAAAAATTTGTGAAAATAAAACACTCAGAAGATGGACTAGATAGCAGAATGGAGTCAGCTGAAGCTTAAATTCATGAAACAGGTTTGACTGAGGGATTCCCTTAACATGCACTGCAAAGGGACAAAATATACAGGGTTTGAAAGAAACACTGAGAGTCCTAGGAGAACGCTCTAACTTGAATATAGTGAGTGCACAAATATTTGTTGAGTTAATGGGACAACACAAATATCAGACCAATCTAATGATGCTAGTTTCGTCAGCAACTAGATAACTGAGAAATTTTTCTGTAAAAGTTACTGAGCAAACTGAACAATGAATTCATGAAAGAAGATTTTTAATCAAAGAAACTGATGAACAAAGACACTAGAAAAACTTCTCTGGCTTTGTGACCTGCCACCTAGAAGAACCTATAATTATAAAAAGTCCAAATAAATAATGATGTGCATGTAGGAATAAAATCCCACTAAAATTCTAGGTTTAAACATGAATGAAGGCAGGGCAGGATATAGAAAGTGAAAGCATCATCAGCATCTTGTCTTATTCAAGAGAAGGATATGGATAATGTTTAATTGTAGGTGTTAATAGAAAAATATATTAAAATATGTATAAAGGTAAGGATATATCAGTCAAGATAGGTTTTAGGAGGTGCTGCAGTAACAACGCCCCCAATTTTTTTTTTGGATGGACCACAATTTAGCTTTTATTTTTATTAATATCAATATTATTTTTAACTGATAAATTATAATTGTATATGTTTATGAGGTACAATGGGATGTTTTGATATATGTATAAAATGTAGAATAATTAGTCAAGCTAATTTGCATATTAATCACTCATTGTTTATATATACCACTTTTTTAACTTACCAATATACAGTGTAGTTGATTTTCGTGTCCCTTTACCAGTTCCACCTTCCCCCTTCCCTCTCCCCACTGCCCTCATCTATATCCTATCTGTTCACTTGTCTTAACAAGTTCAAGGAACTGTTGTGATTGTTGTGTCTTTTTCCCCTCCCTACCATTGTGTTGTTTGTATATTTATTTATTTATTTATTTATTTTTAGCGCCGACTGTTGTGTCTTTTTCCCCTCCCTACCATTGTGTTGTTTGTATATTTATTTATTTATTTATTTTTAGCGCCGACAAGTGAGAACATGTGGTATTTCTCTTTCTGTGTCTGATTTTATATTAAGTGAACAATTATATTCACTTAATATAATTTTCTCTCAGTCCATCCATGTTGCTGCCCTCAAGTCTTAACAACTTAAAACAACACGGGTTTATCTGTGCTCATGCTGTGTGCCTTTGGCAGGTTGGCTAGAGGCCCTACCCACTGTCACCCTCTATCTGAGAGACCGGCTGGCGGAGCAACCCTGGAACATTGCTGGTTGCAGCGCCCGAGGAAAGGAAGTGTGATGCAGCATGCACTGCGACTGAAAGCTTCTGTCTTGATGTGGCATGTCACTTGTGCTCTCATTTCATTGACCAAAGAAAGCCATGCCTGAGTTCAACAGAGCAGGGAAGTGCAGACTCGCCACGCGCCAAGAGGAGGAGAGAGAGAGAACCAGATTTGTCAACAACTTTGATAGCTACCAAACTGCCAGGAGAGAGGGAATGGAATTTCAAAGTCCAACAAAGGCAGGAAGAAAAGAGAAACAAGCTACATAGGAAAAAAACCAACAAAAAAACTCCACAAGGTTGCAAGACCAAGTTATTTTCTCAGTGTCAGTAGGTTAAATTCTGGAATCCTTAAACTTAAGTAAAAACACGAAAGATTTAGGTTTTCAAAAGACAAATTGAAAATACTGTCATAGATCATAAAGAGAGGGACAAAAATATCCCAGGCAGATGATAACAAAAGTCAATGTGGCTGTGTTAATTCCAGATTGTGTAGAACCCAAGATAAAAACCATTAAATGGGACAAAGAAAAATCTCATTTTGGCTGGTATGTACAGTGTTGCAGAAAGATTTTTAAAATACATCTGCAATTTAAAAAACTTCAAAATTATAAAGTGAAAATTTAGAAATAGAGGGAAAAATGGACAGACCAATTATAATGAGAGGCTTTAACACATCTCTCTTTAAAATCAGTGGATCTACCACTACACGCTTATTAAAATAGCTAAAAAATACAGAACAAACAAAAAACAAGTGCCAGTGAGGATACAGAACAACTGGAATTCTCAAAGCTGGTGATTAAATCAGAGTCATGGCACCAAAAAGAAAAAAAGCTGGTGAGAACGCAAAATGATTTGTTCACTCAAAACAGTTTGGCGGTTTCTTTAAATGTTAAATATGTGCATCATACCATATGACCCAGTAGTCCCACTCCTGGGTATTTACTCTAGAGAGATGAAAACTTACGTCCAAACAAAACCTCTACATGGATATTGATAGCACCTCTGTTCATAATCACCAAAATGCTTTCTAGCTGGTGAATGGATAAATAGTTGTGAATCCATTATTGTGGACTACTGCTCAGCAATAAGAAGGACTTAATTTTTAATACATGTAACAACTTGGATGACTCTCAAAGTCATATGCTAAGTGGAAGAAGCCAGTCTCAGAAGGTTGCATACTATGTGATTGCATTTATATGACATTCTTGAAAAGCAAAACTATAGTGACAGAGAACAGGTCTGTGGTACCAGGTATGGGGTAGGGTGTTGGTTACAAATAGGCTGGGCAAGGGAGTTTTGAACTGTTTTGTCTTCTGATTGCGGTGGTGGTAACATGAATATATACATGTGTTAAAATTCATAGAACTGTACACCAGCCCCCCCCAAAGAGTAATTTTTACTGTATAATAGTTTTAAAACCAAAAAACTCAGATTTCTCTCGCCCATTGATAGATCAGATATGGAAGATATCATCTAACAAATATTTTGTATCCTTCATGAATACAAAGCATATTCTTTTGGAAAACCTATGGAACATTTATAAAAAATGATTCATATGAGAGATCAAATGTTCTCATCACAAAGAAGTACAGTTTGGTGATGATGATTAAGCTAATTGCCCTGATTTGATCATCACACATTGTATACACGTATTAAAATACAACTCTGTACTCCAAATATATGTACAATCAATACGTTTCAATTAAAAAATAAATCCCTTTAAAAATGTTTTATGCAAGGGGAAAAAGCTTACAAAATACAAAGATCATACAGATTACATTTTCTGTATAACGTAAATAACTGAATAATAATGAAAGGCCTGTCCACTCGGAAATTTTTAAATAATACCCTAACTCATTTAAAGGGGAAATCAGAATAAATTGCAAACTGTTTAGAATTAATGAAAACTACTGTAAACCAGAAGGGTTCTGCCAAATCAAGTATTAGAGGAAATTTTACAGATTTTGATTTGCTTTTCAGGAAAAAAACAATAGGTGAAATAAAAATTTAACTTTAGAAGCTTTTTTTTCTCAAAAAAGGATAAACTAAAAGAAAGTAGAAGTGAGGAGTTAATAAAAGCAGAAATTAATAAAATAGAAACCAAATTTTGATCAAGGAAACAAAGGGTTTTTAAAACAAAACAAAATAAAAAAAACCCAAAAAAACCTTTGGTAAATATGTTAAAGAAAAAAAGCAAGAAGTAAGGGCTGGCTGGTTAGCTCAGTTGGTTAGAGCACAGCCTTGTAATACCAAGAGTTCATACTGGCGAGCTTCCAGCAAAAAAAAGCATAAAGTAATGAACAAAAATTGCCAGCATTTGGATTAGTTTTTAGAAAGATACTTACAAATAGAGACATTTTTAATTAAAAGACTAATTACAATTTACCCCAAATATGATTGTATAACTATCGCAATAAATTTGAAAGATTAGAAGACTAGATGAAGTATGACTTTTAAGAAATATAGATTATAAAAATTAACAAGAGGTAGAAAATGTAAATAAACCAAACATTTTAGAAGTTGAAAAAATAGTACAAGAACTTCTTTTAAAAAGACAAATACTATTAGAAAAATATCCAAGGCACACATTTATTTGTAAACAATTCCAGAGGACAGAAAAAGATGTAAAGCTTTCTAATTCATTCCATGTGACTAGTATTATTCTGGTACCAAAACTGCACAAGTGAAACACAAGGAAAACTAAAATAAATTCACCTAACATAGTTTCAAAAATCTAAAATAAATCTAGCAATTTGAATTTAGCAGCATAGTAAAAGATACATCATTCTCAAATAGGAATTACACAAAAACATGGAAAATTGAGTCAACGGTTATTCACTGTAGCTCACTAGATTAACTGAGTAAAGAATTATACAATAATTGTCAGATGCTGAAAAAAATTTGATAAATTCAGTATCCTCTGGTACTCTCAACAATGTAGAAATAGAAGGAAACTCAGCTAAGCTTCCTTAGCTTGATGAAATGTACCTACAGCAAAGAAACCTGGTGAAAAATTCTTGTTAACTCAGAAGACAAAATATAGTACTAAAAAGTATTCATGATAGAAAATGAGACAAGACTGTCATTGTTGGTAAATAAGGGGGTTTTTTTTGGATAAAAAGGATGATGGATGATCTACTAGCATGCTATTACAACTAATGAGAAATAGTATGGAGGAGGCTGTGCACAGCACCAACGCACCAGTGTTAGAAGCTTTTGTCTGCACCAGCAATAACCCATTAGAATATGTATGGAAAAATAGATCTCCATTCACCATAGATGCAAAAACTAAATATT
>NW_007727372.1:404556-407812 GCF_000696425.1 Galeopterus variegatus | reverse complement strand
ACAAAATATAGTACTAAAAAGTATTCATGATAGAAAATGAGACAAGACTGTCATTGTTGGTAAATAAGGGGGTTTTTTTTGGATAAAAAGGATCATGGATGATCTACTAGCATGCTATTACAACTAATGAGAAATAGTATGGAGGAGGCTGTGCACAGCACCAACGCACCAGTGTTAGAAGCTTTTGTCTGCACCAGCAATAACCCATTAGAATATGTATGGAAAAATAGATCTCCATTCACCATAGATGCAAAAACTAAATATTATCTAGAAATAATGTTAACATGAGAAACGCAAGACCTATATGAATAAAATAATAAATCTATGTTGAAGGGTGTAAAAGAAGACCCAAAATGGAGAGGCATGTGTATATGTGTGTATGTATATATATACATTATATATACAAACACACACGGAAATTTGATAGTTGAGAAATGGCATCACAAATAATTAGGCAAGGATTGAACTATTCAGCAAATAATGTTGATGTTATAGACTCCTTGGGGAACATGTTCTTATATCATGGATAAGAAAATCCAGATGAATTAAACATGAAAATGTAAAAACTAGAAGAAAATATTGGAAAAAAATTTAATAAGTGTGGAGTGAAGAAGGCATTCCTAAACAAGACACAAAACCTGGCAGCCATGAAAGAAAAAAAGATTTGACGTTAAAAAAATGTAAGATTTCTGAACGGAAAATTGGATATAAGTAAAAGACAAAAGATTGGGAAAATATGTGTAATATAACAAAAGGTTTAAGGTACTTAATATGAACACCTACAAACAAAAATGGGACAAAAGATACAAATATTTTGTAAAGAAGAAATACAGACAAACGTAAAAACATTCAACTTCATAAGCGGTCAGGAAAATTAAATTTAAAATGAGATACTGTTTTTAATACATTGAAGCGGCAGATATTAAAGGATTGGTAGTAGTGCTGGTGCTAATGCGAGGAGTACCCTCAGTCACTGTTGAAGGAAGTATCATTTTTTTTTTAGGAAGTATAAATTGATACGGCTTTTGGGGTGGACAGTTTGACAGTGTATATCAATGTTTAAAATGCATCTAGCCTTTGATCTAACAACTGTAATTGTAGGTGTTCACCCTAAAGAAATATTCACTCAAGTGTCTAAAGAGTCAGGTACAAAAAGCATTTTTTGAAATAATTAACAGTTAGGGGCTGGCTGGTTAGCTCAGTTGGTTAGAGCTTGGTGCTGATAACACCAAGGCCCAAGATTCAATCTCTGTACCAGCCAGCCACCCTCCTCCCCCAAATATACATATACATATATATATATATATTAGAATGCACACAAATGTACACAACTACCAAGTAATACTCTGCATCAGATAAAAACAATAGCTCTATAGTGTGGACATGAAAATAGCTCTAAGGCATACCAACAGGAGAAACAACTTAATAGCACTGATTGTACACTCTTTTTTACATTTACATACCTAAAAACTTGTTGACATACATGTAATGCTTGCATATGAGTATATACAGCATATATGTGTGTCTGTGACCTAGAAAATAGCCTAATAATACATACCAAGCGCTGACAGTGCTTTTGTCTGCTGAAGGCCATAGTACAGAGAAAGGAGGAATAAACGAGGGCCTTTCACATTTTACTTCATTTACCTCTAGGTTGGTTTTTCTTAAACAAGCATGTTTTTATGTATGACAAGTAATTTTCTAAATTACTCTTCATCGTAGAAAACTTGGAAAATGAAAATGTATTATCTGTTATCCCTTATGCCCTGTGTCCATTTTATTTTCCTTCAAAATGTGTCTGTTCTATTTCCTTAGTTATCTATGTGACTGATAATGAGCTTCATTATGTAACCTCTTCTCAGCTTTGTACCCTTAAAGTGTTGGTGGAGCCTGCATAGTATATTTAAACTTTTAAAAACTGAAACCCACAGTAAAAATTTTGTATTCTGCAAAGTAACAGGTAATTGTCTTGTTTCCACCTACCTTGTGTGCACACAACGAATGAAAAGTTTCATCAGACAACTCTTACTGTACCTCTGGTGATTCACTGTGATACATTCTGTTCTCTTCCTTTAAAGAAAATTCTGTCTGCAGCCCACTCATGGGTCATGTCCTCCTGTTTGAAAACACCGCCAAGAGTGTTCTGAACATTTGCTCTGTCTGCCTCTGACAGAACTGCTGCTGGTGTGACAATGCAAGTCCTTCCCACATTTGCTTTATTTCATGGCTGAAAGTCATTTCTGCATTTTGTGCATTTCTTCCAAAGTCTAGCTTTCTTGGGCTCTTTAGTTCTCAGTAGTCTTCCAGTAATTTTCATTGGATTCTCCTTTTAAAAACCCTTCTGCTACATTGAAAGCCTGAGATTTCAAGTTGACACATCTATCTGAGAATTTTCAAATATAATTTGGTCAAAAAGTTTAAAAATAAGAAGACACTGCTCTGTGACTTAAGGCACTCACTTGGCATGCCTGGCTGCTCACCAAGGCTCAGGATGTACATAGGAATTGAAAGGGTTCAGTCTAATGCCCATGTTCTCTAAGGACAGTTTTTAAATTTTAAACCAATGGGAATTCAAAACAAAACAAAACAAAAAAGACAACCCAGTGCCTTGGGTTGAATGTCCCCCCAAAACTTAATCCCCACTGTAACTGCTGAGGGTTGGGAAATCCTATTATGGTGATTGAAAGGTGGGGCCTTAAAGAGGTGATTAGATTGTAGGACCGTGTCTAATGAATGGATTAATAATGGTGGTCAGGAGCATGGTTCTGAGGGCTTTAGAAGGAAAGAGTACCAGGAGCTCTCTCTGCTCTGCCAAGTTCTACCCTGGGAGACCCCTGCGTTGCTGTAAAGCCACCACTAAAGAAGCCCTCACCGTAAGTGTTCCCTGGACTTTGGACTTCTCAACCTCTGAAACTGTAATCAATAAATTTCATTTTCTTACAAATCACCCAGTTTCGAGTATTTTGTTATACGTGATAGATATAGACTAATACATGCAGATAGTTTAGAAATAGATAAGGACACTTCCTATAGATTAAATAATCATTAACTTTTTTCCTGAAGATTAGTTGGTTACTTAATGTCTGAGAAAAATAGTCTTCAAAGTCCTTGAAATGTGGAAGAGGCTTTTATCTTTAAAAAAAAAAGTCCCCCACAAAATCTTAAAGCTAGATAATCCTAGGTCACTATCTTACATGATAAAATTCGAGGTTTGAAAACACTAAAATCAATTTGCTAAACAGTCAGCTCTAATTTC
>NW_007727372.1:392146-404069 GCF_000696425.1 Galeopterus variegatus | reverse complement strand
TGAGAAAAATAGTCTTCAAAGTCCTTGAAATGTGGAAGAGGCTTTTATCTTTAAAAAAAAAGTCCCCCACAAAATCTTAAAGCTAGATAATCCTAGGTCACTATCTTACGTGATAAAATTCGAGGTTTGAAAACACTAAAATCAATTTGCTAAACAGTCAGCTCTAATTTCTTTACACCAAAGTCAAACTTTACCTAAATCTTTCCTAAGAGTCAAGTGCCTTATTGTATGCCAGGTTGGAGACTCGTTCACACTTGATTCCAAGCCCTGCGAACCTATAAAGAGTAAAAGTGCTATTTTTGTTTTAATGAAGAGGCCCAAGAAGTACTGATGAACTTGTCCAGAGGCTTCAAGTAGCATGAGGGAGAAGCAGGATTTGTTGACTTGCGAACCTGTTCTCTGCCTACACTGTGTGGCCTTTTGCATTCTCTCCTGAACAAATATTTATCCAAATATTTATTCCACAAATATTTATTGCCACTGACTATAACAAAAGAATGGAGCTACGTATCAGAGAGGCTGCGGCAGTGGATTGTACCCTGGTCCAGGCTGCTGCTTGCCGTCAGGTGAACTGCTGGCTGTTTTTGTGATGTGTGGCTAGGACAGCCACCGTGACACTAAGAAAAATGTTTTTCTTGATTTTCTGCTCTTTATGGACACTTAGGCTTATATCACTTTCTATAGTTGCTCTCTTCCCTAATTTAATTATAATAACTAAGTTTCAATTGGTTAACACCTCAAAACATTTTGGTGTAGCTTTCCATTCCATTCATTTTTGTTTTTAAAAAATGAATAAAATATTAAATTTTTAAAAATTAAATAACTTTTTGCTGAAATCGCTCATCTTAAACAGAGTGAAATCTACAATCTTTAAGACCTAGATTTTGAATACAATAGACGAGATATAGTTTGGTGTTTTCTCTCACTAATAAAAGTAGATTCACACTGACCCTTTTACTGGAAGTTAACATTTTAGACCTTTAAGTTAAAATAGACCTTCAGGTCTAAGACTCTCTATTGCCTGTGATTTTCTAATGCCTTTTAAGTGGTTGCTTTTTTAAAGAGTACAACAATCGAACTTTCCATGAACTTGATTAAATCATCTCCACAATTTATGAAGATTATAATCATTTAGGGTTTCTCCATGGGTGGTCAACGTGAGACCCATGATTCTTTTCTACAATAAAATTATTCTTCCCCATCTGGTAATTCCATCTCACCCATTCTCTCTAGAAGCAAAAGCTCGTGCCTTTGGCCTTAGGTTGGAAATCATAGGTCTTGCTGGTCCTTGGCCTTGTATGTCCGCAGTGGCCCTGCCGGCTTAACCACCAGTGGGCCTTTTGTAAGCAGATACTCAAGGGGAACTTAGAAATAGCTTCATTTCTTCAGGGACTTCAGAGTCCCATGTTGAAGAGACAAGATGCTTGCTAGAGCAGGGAAAGTCTTACCTGGAAACAGGTAGAGATGCCTCTGGGAGGTCAGTTTACTTTTAATGGTTTTGAGAAGCAGCAGCTCCTGAAAAGAGCGACCCCAGCAGCAGCACTGGCCTTGGCGCCTTGCACTCCCGCCAGGTTGGAGGATGGCCCCACGGCACAGGACTGACCTCACAAAACTAGATTTCTCCCAGTTCAGTTCACAGGTCATGGACTTCAGACAACTGGCCAAGAGACTGACATCTGGAGAGCATGAAGCCAAGATTTCTCTGCAGGGGACTGCAGGCTGCAGAAGGAGCCAGACTCCACCAGCATCGCTAAATAAGACCCTCTGACCCTGAGCCAAAAGAAATTGGAGAGGAATCATTTTGGACTTTTGATTTCTTTAGACCTCAACCTTCAAGAAAAAGGACATTTGATTTTTTAGACTTCAATAGCTCCCTGAGAATTTAATAATGTGAAATAATCAGAGCATGTTAATATCACTGGCATTTATTATTTGGAGTAGTTTTATGCCTTCATTTGAGTTCACTGCATCGTCTCCAGTGAGCGCTGTTGAATGTCCCACCTGGGAAATGTAAGATGGAAAACAGAGTGGGGAGTGAATTTTCAGGCTGAGGCATGTATAGCCTTGAGTAAATCCAACCGGTGTTCTACTTAGACCTGTTTCAGAGCCTTGGAGGTCCAACCACTGACAGCAGGAGGATTCCAAGTGAATTGTGATGTGGTCGGGAGCAGCCGTGCAGGGCTGAGCAGGACTGCTGAGGTGCGTTTAGAATCCCTTCCCAGGAAAGACAGCTGCTTCTGTGCTGTGCTGAGCCCTGTGTGTTAAGAAAACCAAATGTTAGAAATAGTGGGGGGGTAGGGGGGAGGGACATTTCCCCCTCCCTTCAGGTGTCAGCCTGTGTCTGTGAAGATGAGTGTCTGCTTTCTCAGAGGTTTTGGGGACTAAGCTTTCAGTCTTCTTTTCAGACTTCCTTCTTTCTCCCAGGATCAAGGAGCTACTTATTCAGGCTGCTGATACTGCAAAAGACTTGTATGCAGGCATGGTCTCCTCTGTCTGGTTGTCTCTTGGGTCTTGCCTGTCCCCAGGCAGCATGCAGTCTTCCTTCTGGTCCTGTGATTTCTCTATAGTAAACTCACTAGGGCCTTCTGTGCCTCTGTGGCAACGTGGGGCATAGCAGGCTTGCCACTGCCTCGTGAGTAAGTTCCATTAGATGGGGACAGAGGAATGGGAAGACTTGCCTGGCTGTGGCTTCCAGTCCTAGTCTCCCATCCACCTCGGAAAGTGCTGATGCTGTTATTTCCATCCCGGTTGAGGCCTATTGGGCTTCTGTGAACAGGTCTCAGTTGAGCTCAGAACTTCAGAGGGCAGAAGAGTAGGATTAATTTGTACCCTAAAAACTCAGCACAGACCGGTTGAGGCCTATTGGGCTTCTGTGAACAGGTCTCAGTTGGGCTCAGAACTTCAGAGGGCAGAAGAGTAGGATTAATTTGTACCCTAAAAACTCAGCACAGACCGTCTTCCTTCACGTGACAATAAACATGACAATTAACTCTAGAGTTCCACCTCCATCGCACAGCTTCTGTCACAGGAAAGACTGACTCCCTCAGTTCCAATTAAAAATCCAGAGGAAACTACCCGTGAGGATGGCTCCTATCAAACAAAACAAAACAGAAAATAACAAGTGTTGACAAGGATATGAGGAAATTGGAGTCCTCATGCACTGTTGGTGGGAATGTAAAATAGTCCGGCCATGATGGAAAACGGTATGGGGGTTCCTCAAAAAATTAAAAAGAGAATTATCGTATGATTCAGCAATACCACTTCTGGGTATAAATCCAAAAGAATTGAAATCAGGCTCTTGAAGAGATGTTTGTACATCCATGTTCATAGCAGCATTATTCACGATAGCCAAAAGGTGGAAGCAACCCAAGTGTCCATTGACGGGTTAATGGATAAACAAAATGTGTTGTATACATATAACGGAATATTATTCAGCTTTAAAAAGGAAGAGTGTTCTGACACGTGCTTCAACATGGATCAACCTTGAGGACCTTATGCCAAGTGAAATAAGCCAGTAACAAAAGACAAATATTATATGATTCCACTTATAAGAGTAGTCAGATTCATAGAGACAGAAAGCAGAATGGTGGCTTCCAGGAGCTGGGGGAAGGGGGAAGTAGGGAGTTGTTGTTTAGTGGATATAGGGTTTCAGTTTTACAAGGTGAAAAAGATCTGAAGATGGGTTGCATAACAATGTGAATGTACTAAACACTACTGGACTGTACACTTAAAAATGGTTAAGATACGTAAATTCTATGTTAACTGTTTATTACCACAATTAAAAAAAAATCCTGGGGAAGATTTTTGATGAATAGCCCTTGGGTCAGGGGCCAATCCCGAGGCAATCAATTGTAACTAACGGGCAGAGTCAGCTCAGAATTTATAAGCCTCTGCTCATGTGGAAGGAAGAACACTGAATGTCTGCTGCTTCTAGCCTGTTTGTAATTTGAAACCAGCGAGATGCTGGAAAGCTCTGGAATCCTGTGGCTGAAAAACATCTGTGACAAAGAAATTCATAAACAGAACTGAAGTCAATGAGATTTTTGCAAAAGAAACAATTTCGTAGTTTTCTTACAAAAGGAAGGGGTGAAATATCTATGCCTTTTGAGTCGTCCAAGTCATGAAAATAAAACTAATAAATCTCAAAAGTTCGGTCTGAGATGACAGAACAGGGAGTGCAGGAAAGACGGATTTTTTGCTAAAGCTCTAGGATAGATAAATACTCTTGCATGATAAATATTTTCTAGTGATATATGGTTTTCTGAGTTCAGCTATTTAAGGCCAAGTACAATTTAGAGCAATAAGGATTTAGTGATTTTAAAATAAAAACTTGTTTTTGCAATATCACGTGGTGCTTTTGCTCTTGATAAAATGTTAATCATTAATTTCCTGTTGAAACTTGGATTTCTGCTGGGCTAGTAATTCATTCTAAGCAGTCTGTCTGCGTGGATGATGAACTGGAATGTCTGGGAGACAGTGCATATCAGCAAAACATCTCAGGATTCTAATTGTTGACAAAAATTGAGACGAGATCACTAGACAGACTGTGTAGAAGTGGAGGGAAGGTGAGGTGGATATTCCTGTACAGTGTTTCCCTCCCCAGCCCCTGCCTTTCTTCTGCCAAGAGCACCCCTCTTTGGGTTGAACTATTCCCAGCTCACGTCGGTATTGTGACTCAGGCAAGCTGCCAATCCTACAGCTCTGCACCCTCAGGTGCAGGAGTGAGTGTGTGGCCCAAAGTCGCTGGAGTCCTTCCAAGATGATTTTCAACCTAGACACAAGGGAAGAGAGTCCCTTCTTCTCTGATGTAAAGATGCTGCAGTCTCTGGCCAAGGTCATGGGCTGGAGAGGTTGGAGTGAATGAAATGGTGCAAAGAGAGGAGCAGAGCAAGGAAGGACAGACATACACAGATGCACACGTCGCAGCATTGGGTGTTTCGTTCACGCAAAGTGCGGCTTTACCCTTCTTTGTTCACCCACCCGGAGGCTTGGTTTTAGGTTCCAGAAACGGATTCATTTCTCTTCTGCCTAAGCTGGTTGAAGTTGGATTTCCATCACTTTTAATTAAAAGAGGCCAGGGCTGCAGCTCAGGGCACTGAACACAGACCACCCAGCACTCCTACAGGGTGAAGGAGACGTCCCTCTGAAGACGGGCTAGTGACAGGATCAGGCTATGCTTCGCTTCTTGAGAAAACAAGGAGTGGCAGGAAAAGGTCTCTCGAACACTGGGAGTAACAGAGAGAGATCAGGTTTCTATTCCCATCAGTAACGTGCTGCTGATCTGGGCTGAGTTACTTTCTAGTCCTCTGTGAAGTGAGGGCTAAGCAACATGGGAAGGGCGCTCTCAGCTCTCATGTTCTCACAGATACCTGAATGTTGATTTGATTTATGCCCTTAAGTCTTCTCTTGGTTTTTACTCCATCTCTGCCTTCAGTTCTTTGCTCCATTTCTTTGATAGATTTTAACTTTTGGTCCTTCCTAAGCTGATGAGCGGAAACAGGACAGGAAGAAAACCCAGCAGACTTATTTCTCCTCAGCTACGTTGAGCACTCAGAAACGTAGTAAAGAAAAGATCTCTAGTTTTTACAGAATGGGGCATAAAGAAGGCAAAAGAAAGAAAAACTGTTAAGTGGTCCTCAGCATATTCCTTTGGTTGATAGCAGTGGCCAAAGATAGAGGGAAATCTGCTGTTTGAAGGGTGGTTGGAGTTGTGATTATGGAAGACCCTTGGAAAAACGCCCTGTGTAGGTCAGAGTTCCCCCAACATAATCATGGAAGATCCTTTTAACAGACTGAGACTATTGTTCTTAAGCAAAATACACCAGGGTTTCTGCTTTTCTTTCAGGAAGTATCTCGTCTGTGTTTGAGAGAGGAGAATAATGTGGTGTCTTTTGAAAGGACTAAGTCCCTCTGAAAATATGCTCACCTGCTCCTTTGAAATGCGTGTGTGTGTGTTTTCAAAAGAAGTTACAGTAGATGGTGACTGGTTGGCACCATGGACTGTGCTTTCGGAGGCTTGGCTGCACCTCTCAGCACAATCCATGGTTGGCCACCTGCTGGGGAGGGAACTGCATCTGCTCTGGAGGCTGGGACTGTTCGGGTGTTGGAAAGTCTTCCTCTCAGACAGGTGGTGGGGCTTGGCTGCACCTCTCAGCACAATCCATGGTTGACCACCTGCTGGGGAGGGAACTACATCTGCTCTGGAGGCTGGGACTGTTCGGGTGTTGGAAAGTCTTCCTCTCAGACAGGTGGTGAGTTTTCTATTTGTATGGACACTGTATTTAATAGTGAGTAAAGAAGAAAAAAGCCCATTCTCTAGTTTCTATCTCTTGGTACGCTGTGATTTCTGTTCCCTTGTGATAAGAAGAATCAAAGGGTAGAATTGCCCAAAGAGGATAGTCATCCCCAGTATTGGGTGACCCTAAAATAAATTAGGTCTCATGGTATCTTATGACCAAGCAAGACACACACCTGAGCAGCTCTTTATTGGTTCACCTGCCCCCTTCTTCTGCTACTATCTATTAAGCAGGAGCTTCTCATTTGAAACTGTTATATCAGGAATGAGATGTCTTCTTACTGGTTTATGTTTTCCTAAGGCCCATGCAGAGGAGTGGGCTGAACAATTATTGGATCAAATACTCTATCCTGCTTAGTATACCAAAAAAAGAAAAGTGTGCGTGTACATGTGTGCATCCATGCATGCACGTGTGTGCATGTGGCTAGTTATTTCTGATTTCTTTCCATCCTAAATCAAAATATGCTTAATATCTGTTATGTTAAAAAAAAAGCGAGGTGCAAGGCAGTGCATATAATATGCTACCTTTTGTGTATAAGGGAGAGAGGGAATAAGTATATATTTGTATTTGCTCCCATTTGCTGAAAAAAGTATGGGAAGATACAAAAGGAACCAGTAAAAGTGGCTACTAGTGGGGGTGGGGTGGGACCTAGATGCGATGAGGACAGAAAATTTTCACTGTACATCGTTATAAGTGTGATTTTTCAACCATGTGAATGTATTACCAATTCTTTTTTTTTTAATTTAAAAAAGTTTTTTAAATTGAAGAATGATAGATTATACATATTTTGGGGGGTACAGTGTTGACTGCCACCACCTCTGTGCAGCATGTGTTGATCAAATCAATAATATCAGCATGTGCATTATTACAAATCGTAATTACTCTTTATGCTCTTTACCCCATCTCTCCCCATCCCCCTCCCCCCCACCTCCAGCAACCATATATTTGTTCTCTCCTTCTGAAAGTCAATGTATTATTGTGGGATATCAGCATGTGCATTATTACAAATCGTAATTACTCTTTATGCTCTTTACCCCATCTCTCCCCATCCCCCTCCCCCCACCTCCAGCAACCATATATTTGTTCTCTCCTTCTGAAAGTCAATGTATTATTGTGGTTTGTCCTTCTCTCCTCCCTCTCTCCCTCCCTCCCTCCTTCTTAGCACCTACTTATGAATGAGGACATGCAGTGTTTCTCTTTCTGTGTCTGGTTTATTTCACTTAACTTAATTTTCTCCAAGCTCATCCATGTTGATGCGAACAGCAGAATTTCATCCTTTTTTATGGCTGTGTAGTATTCCATCATATATGTATACTGCAGTTTCCTTATCCAGTCATCCATTGATGGACATTTAAGTTGGTTCCATACTTTGGCTATTGTAAACAGAGCTGCAATGAACATGGGAGTGCAGGTATCCCTTCAGCAGGATAATTTCCATTCCTTTGGGTATATACCCAGAAGTGGGATTGCTGGATTGTATGGTAGCTCTATCTGTAGTTGTTTCAGAAACCTCCATACTGTTTTCCATACTAGCAGTACTATTTTACAGTCCCACCCACAGTGTAGGAGGGATCCCCTTTCTCCACATCCTCACCAGAATTTGTTATTCTCAGTCTTTTTAATACTGGCAAGTCTAATTGGGGGGAGATGATATCTCAATGTGGTTTTGATTTGCATTTCCCTGATGATTAGTGATGTTGAGCATTTTGTCATGTACCTGTTTTCCTTTGAAAAATGTCTGTTTAGCTCCTTTGCCTATTTTTTAATTGTATTATTTGATTTTTTACTGTGAAATTGTTTGAGTTCCTTATACATTCTGGAAATTAATTTGTTGTTACATCTATAGTTTGCTAATATTTTCTCCCATTCCACAGGTTGTCTTTCAACTCTGTTGATTGTTTCCTTTGCTGCACAGAAGCTTTTTAGTTTGACATAATCACATTTGTTTATTTTTTCTTTTGTTGTTTATGCTTCTGGAGTCTTATTCATAAAGTCTTTTCCCAGTCCTATGTTCTGACGTGTTTCCCTTATGTTTTCTTTTAGTAACTTTATGATTTTGGGTCTTATACTTAAGTCTTTAATCCATTTTGAGTTGATTTTGGTATATGGTGAGAGGTGCAGGTCTAGTTTCATTCTTCTGTATATAGATGTCCAATTTTCCCAACACCATTTATTCAAAAGGCAGTCTTTTCCTCAATATATATTATTCTTGCATTTGTAAAAGATCAGTTGGCTATAAGTATGTGGGTTGACTTCTGGGTTCTCTATTCTGTTCCACTGGTCTGAGTGTCTGTTTTTATGCCAGTGCCATGCTGTTTTGGTTACAATAGCTTTGTAGTCTAATTTGAAGTTGGGTAGTGTTATGCTTTGGGTTTTTTGCTTTTTTTTTTTTTTTTTCTCTTTTTTTCTCAGGATTGCTTTGGCTATTTGTGGACTTTTGTTGTTCCATATGAATGTTAGAATTGTTTTTATTGTTTTTCTATTTCTGTGAAGAATGTCATTGATATTTTGATGGGGATTACATGAAATCTGTAGATTGCTTTGTGTAGTATGGACATTATCACAATGTTAATTCTTTCAATCCAGGAGCATGGAATGTCTTTCTACTTTTTTGTGTCCTCTTTAATTTCTCTCAGTAGTGTTTTTTAGTTCTCATTGTAGAGATCTTTCACCTCCTTGGTTAAATTGATTCCTAGGTATTTTATTTTTTTGTGACTATTGTAAATGGGCTTGCTTTCTTGCTTTCTTTTTCTGCTAGATCATTATTGGAGTATAAAATGCTACTGATTTTGGGGTGTTGATTTTGTATCCTGAAACATTACTGAAATTATTAATCAGGTCTAAGAGTTTTTCAGTAGAGTCTTTAGGATTTTCTATATACAGGGTCACGTCATCTGTAAACAGGGACAATTTGACTTCATCCTTTCCAATCTAGATGCCCTTTATTTCTTTCTCTTGCCTGATTGCTCTGGCTGGTACTTTCAGTAACATGTTAAATAGAAGTGGTGAGCATGGGCATCCTTGTCTTGTTCCCATTCTTAAGGGAAGAGCTTTCAGCTTTTCCCCACTCAGGATGATACGGACAGTGGGTTTGTCATGCATGGGTTTTATTGTATTGAGATACTTTCCTTCTATACCTATTTTGCTGAGGGACTTTATCATGAAGGGATGTTGAATTTTGTCAAATGCTTTTTTTGGATCTATTGAGATAATCACATGGTTTTTGTCATTGATTTGTTAATGTGGTGTATCATATTTATTGATTGGTATATGTTTAACCATCCTGCACTCCTGGGATGAATCCCACTTGATAATGGTGTATAATTTTTTGATGTGCTGTGTTGTCTGATTGCTAATATTTTGTTGATGATTTTTGTCTCTATATTCATCAAAGATATTGGCCTGTAGTTTTCTTTTTTTGTTGTATCTTTGGTTTTGGTATCAGGGTGAGGCTGGCCTCACAGAATGAGTTTCAATTTTTTTGAATATTTTGAAGAGAATTGGTATTAATTCCTCTTTAAGTGTTTGGTAGAATTCAGCAGTAAAGTCATCCACTCCTGGGCCTTTCTTTGTGGGGAGACTGCTGATTACTGCTTCAATCTCATTACTTGTTATTGGTCTGTTCAGGTTTTCTATTTTGTCTTGGTTCAGTCTTAGTAGTTGGTATGTGTCCAGAAATTTATCCATTTCCTCCAGATTTTCATATTTGTTGGCTTATCATTGTTTATGATAGTCTCTAATGATTCTTTGTATTTCTGTGGTATTGGTTGTAATGTCTCCTTCTTCATTTCTGATTTTTGTTATTTGGGTCTTCTCTCTTCTTTTTTGTTAACCTAGCTAATTGTTTGTCTATTTTATTTATCTTCTCAAAAAACCCAACTTTTTATTTCATTGATCTTTCGTACTGTTTTTTTGGTTCTCTATTTCATTTAGTTCTGCCTGGATCTTAATTATTTCTTTCCATCTACTACTTTTTTCCATCTTGATTTTTTAGTTCTTTGAGGTGTAGCAATAGGTCATTTATTTGAAGTATATTTATTCTTCTGAAATAAGCATTTATTGCAATAAGATTCCTTCTTAGTACTATTTTTGCTGTATCCCACAGGTTTTGGTATGATGTGTCTTTATTTTTGTTAGTTTCAAGGAATTTTTTTATTTCCTGTGTAATTTTTTTTCTTGGACCCATAGGTCATTCAGGAGCCTGTTGTTTAGTTTTCATGTATTTCTATAGTTTCCAGAGTTTCACTTGTTATTGATTTCTAGTTTTAATCCTTTGTGGTCTGAAAAGATACTTGAAATAATTTTGATTTTTCAAAATTTGCTGAGAATTGATTTGTGTCCTAATGTGTGGTCTTTCCTGCTGAGTGTTCCATGTGCTGATGAGAAGAATGTATATTCTATAGTTGTTGGGTGAAATGTTCTGCAGATATCACCTGGTCCGATTGGTCTAAGGTGTAGTTTAAATCTTGTGTTTCTGTTATTTGTTGCCTAGATGATCTGTCGAATGTTGAGAGAGGGATGTTTAGGTCCCCCCTTATTATTATATTTAGGTCTATTTCTTTCTTTAGGTATAATAGTGTTTGCTTTATATTTCTGGGTGCTCTGGTGTTGGGTGCATACATACTTATGATTGTTATATCTTCTTGCTGGATAGATCCCTTTATCATTATATAGTGGCCTTCTTTGTCTCTTTTTATGGTTTTGGGTTTAAAGTCTACTTTACCTGACATAAGAATAGCTACTCCTGCTCACTTTTGGTTTCCATTTGCATGATACCTTTTCCCATCCCTTCACTTTTAGTCTGTGTGTGTGTTTACAGGTGAGATGAGTCTCTTGAAGACAGCATATAGTTGGGTCTAGTTTTTAAATCCATTCAGTCAGTCTATGTCTTTTGAATGGGGAGTTTAATCCATTTACATTTAGGGTTGTTATTGACAGGTACTGTTTTACTCCTGGCATTTTATTGCTTTTTGAGTAGATGGTTTAAATAACTTTTGTTCTTTTCTTCCCCTTTTATTATTAACCTTCAGTGTTTTTTGTTTTTGTTTTTTCCTTTTTGTCTTTTTTCGTGACCGGCAACGGATCGCAACCCTCAGTGTCGCGCCCGTACCAGACTGGGACCGGCAACGGGATCGCAACCCTTGGTGTTGCCCCTGCGCTTCGCTCAGCCAGTGAGCGGCCGGTCTGTATGTGGGATCCGAACCCTCGGCGGGAGCGCTGCCGCGCTTCCCAAGCGGCGCACTGTAGCAGTGCGCCACCGGGCCGGCCCGTGTTTGTTGTTTTTTTGAGGTGGTATGTTTTAGTTTCTTTCTCTTTCTCATTTTCATTTTTGTTCTTTCTTGTGTATTCATAATAGTGGTTATTGTTTTTTGGATTCTGGATGTAGGACTCTCTTGAGAATTTCTTACTGTGCTGGTCATGTGGTGGTGAATGCCTGCAGTTTTTGTTTATCTGGGAAATACACTATTTCTCCCTCATTTCTGAAGGATAAATTTGCTGGGTACAGAATTCTTGGCTGGCAATTCTTTTCTTTTAGTATTTTGAATATATCATCCCATTTTCTTCCGGCCTGTAGAGTTTCAGTTGAGAAGTCTGCTGTTAGTCTGATGGGGTTCCCTTATAGGTGA
>NW_007727372.1:388363-391698 GCF_000696425.1 Galeopterus variegatus | reverse complement strand
GCAGTTTTTGTTTATCTGGGAAATACACTATTTCTCCCTCATTTCTGAAGGATAAATTTGCTGGGTACAGAATTCTTGGCTGGCAATTCTTTTCTTTTAGTATTTTGAATATATCATCCCATTTTCTTCTGGCCTGTAGAGTTTCAGTTGAGAAGTCTGCTGTTAGTCTGATGGGGTTCCCTTATAGGTGACTTGCTACTTTTCTCTTGCTGCTTTTAGAATTCTCTTTGTCTTTGAACTTTGCCAGTTTGACTATAACGTGTCTTGGAGAGGACCTTTTTGGATTGGATCTGTTTGGTGATCTTTGATTCTCCTGGATCTGAAGGTCTGTATCTCTCCCTACACCTGGGAAGTTTTCCACTACTATTTCATTGAATATGTTTTCAATGCCTTTTCCTTTTTCCTTCCCTTCTGGATCACCCGTGATGTGGATGTTTGTGTGCTTCAGGTAGTCTGGAAGCTCTTAATTTTGTTTCTCTTTCTTTTTTTTTTTTGTCTGCCCGTGTTATTTAGAAAAGAGCATCTTCAGGCTGGCCCGGTGGCGCACTGGAGAGTGCGCTGCTTGGGAGTGCGGCGGCGCTCCTGCCGAGGGTTCGGATCCCATGTGGAGACCGGTTCCCGCTCACTGGCTGAGCGCGTTGCGGGCGCGACACTGAGGGTTGCGATCCCGTTACCGGTCACTAAAAAAGGAAAAAAAAAAAAAAGAGCATCTTCAAGGTCAGAAATTCTTTCTTCTGCTTGTTCTAGTCTACTGTTTAAACTCTTGGTTGTGTTTTTTATTTCATTGAATGAACTCTTCAGCTCTACAAGCTCTGCTACATTCTTTTTCAGAGCATTGATCTCTTTGTACATTTCCTCCTTCAGATCCTCTATACCTTTTCTCCTTTTGTTGTGTCATCTAATTGAGTCTTCTTGTATCTCATTGAGTTTCCTCAAGATTGTTGCTCAAAATTCCTTTTTGGTCATTTCAAGCATTTCCTGCTCTATAAATTCTGGTACTTATTCCTTTAGTGGTGTCATATTTTCTTGTTTTTTTTTTTCATATTTCTAGAATCTCTACATTGGTGTCTAGTCACCTGGTAGAGCAGTTGCTTATGTTATTACTCTGGAGCGGGCTTTGAGGAGAGAGAGCTCCTCTTGTAGATGTGTGTTATAATGACTGTCAAATGGGTATTTTAGTATTGGTTCCTGGTGGACACAGTAGTG
The DNA here is from genome assembly GCF_000696425.1 of Galeopterus variegatus. Taxonomy (NCBI): domain Eukaryota; kingdom Metazoa; phylum Chordata; class Mammalia; order Dermoptera; family Cynocephalidae; genus Galeopterus; species Galeopterus variegatus. The sequence goes on along the minus strand of NW_007727372.1, from coordinate 390,492 downwards.
TAGTATCTGTGTAGGTACTCTGGCTGAATTCAGTGTTGGAATTATGTGTGAGTGCCTCTGGGACCTGGTTAGTGACACTTTGTTGGTTCACCAGGAAATGGGCAAGCTCTTGAACTGTGGGGAGAGTGACTTGGTGCCCTGTCACTCTTTGGCTATGGTGGGCAACCTTGGGCTGGCCTGTTGGCACCCTGGCTAGCTCCCTCTGATCCTGATGGGTGCACTGGGGTACACTAGTGCTTCTCAATTTGAATGGGTGACCCTGGGAAGGCTTTCTCTTTCTTCTTTCCTATGGGTAGTGGGTCCTCCTGGGATCTTGCTTGCCCCAATCGGGAGATGGCTTGGTGGTGATAGGGAATTTTCTTCTTTTTCTATTTGAGCATCCTGGGTTTCTGTACTCTTGAGGGTCTCCCCAGATGAAGGCAGTCCTGTGGGCTGCACATGTACCTCCCACCCCCAGTTGTGCTACCCCATAAGGAAGTGTAATTCTTCCTGTGGGTTGGGCCACTGGGTTGTGGGTTTGCACCCACTCACTTCTTTCCCTGGGCTCCCCTGGTGTCTCTCCTTCTGTCTATGACAATGAGTGGTCAGCAGGCCTCTTATGAAGCAGTGGTGGCTGCTGGCATCCTCCCCTGTGAGCCACCCCTGTGGCAGCAGTTGCTATGATAGTGGCTGTCACAGACCACTTGCTCAGCACTGGTTTCTATGGCAGTGGTAGGGAGTGTGGTTGCTGGTGAGGTGGTGGGTCATGCTGTTGCCATCAGTCATGGTCACTGGTTTTTGCTGGCGGGCCTGCTTGCAGGGGGTGGGGGAAGGCAGTGTGTCCACCTGTCAATTCAAAAAATGTACTTAGTACCTAAACTAAAATTGTCCTCGAGGGCCAGATATTCTCTGTCTACACTCTGGATTTCTGCAATGTTTGAATATTTAAAAATGCTCATGTGTTACATTTGCCTCAGGAAAACCTAAAAAGGGAGAAAACCATTACAGAACAATAAATGCTATTAACATTTTTCCTACATAAGGAGATCTAGGAAAACAAAGGCAAAGTATCAGACATTTGTTCAGAGACCAAAACAGTGTGTAAATGTGTCAGGTTCAAAAAGTGAGGAAGACGAGACAATCTCCCAACCACTGGGTCTTCTATATGAACATGTCTCAAATTTTTTCATGCAAACCAATAGCTTTGGATGAAAAGAAGCCATAAATCTTCAGAGAAAAATGGAAAACCTAAACCAAGGCTGCTTCAGATACGGTGGATCAGATCTGGGGCTGCCGGGATAGGAGCGCAGTGGCTGTAAACAGCCATAGCAGCAGACTGGAAGTCTCTGTCTCCCGTGTGGCAGCAGCCCAGGCACAGGGCAAGGCGGGGCATGCCCCACACTTGTGCAACGGCTTTCTCTGCTCACACCCTTCACTTTCTAGATCTCATCTGATTGCTCAGGTTCACCTCGTATTTCTCTGAGCGTGCTCTCTCCTGGGAGAATTTAAATGACTTCACTCCCACCTGGAAATCATTTTAGAAAACAGGACAGTGTGCATAACACAAACGGTTGTATTCTTTGGAATAGAAATGCAGTGTTTGGTGCCCTCTCTTTGATTCAGTAACCAGATTTTTGGTGATCCTGGACAAATCCTTGATCCAGGTTTCAACTTTCCCTTCTATGAAATGAGAAAATATGTTACTAGTAGGGTACAGCAGAGCCACTGTGAAGCCACAGTGAGAAGGACGGGTCCAGCCCTGTGGCATCACTTATCTCCTGGGGCCACTTTCCTCATTAGAAAGTGGAGTAAATTCCTGAGATTTGTGATTTGAATTCAATAATTCAATAATAAACACCCCAAAATATATGTAAGACCTATAGAAAATACTGCATATTTTGATGCTATATTGCTGTTTTAGAATGCATGCAGAGTTTTGTTAGGCTCCAGAATTCCACATGGTCTAGTTAGGATTCATTAATAACCTTTAGCTGTCTGAGGACGTTTATTCACATTTAGAGATTTGAGATACTTGGGGCCAGCATGGGGGCACCAAGTCGTTCTATGTTACCTAAGAGTTCCATTTTGATGATACACGTTGAAGATGCTAGAATATACAGAGTCAGGGGAGGAGGTGGGGGGAGGAAAAG
>NW_007727372.1:385719-388126 GCF_000696425.1 Galeopterus variegatus | reverse complement strand
CTAGTTAGGATTCATTAATAACCTTTAGCTGTCTGAGGACGTTTATTCACATTTAGAGATTCGAGATACTTGGGGCCAGCATGGGGGCACCAAGTCGTTCTATGTTACCTAAGAGTTCCATTTTGGTGATACACGTTGAAGATGCTAGAATATACAGAGTCAGGGGAGGAGGTGGGGGGAGGAAAAGGGGTGGACTAAGGGGTACAAAACCCTGCTGTCTACCCTAAGTGAGGCATTGTGCATTCTGATCGTGTACTGAAACACCACATGGTGACCCACAAATATGTACAAGTAAATGTTAAAATTTTAAAAATATTATTTAAAAAATTCTTTCATCCCATTCCTCGGTTATGCAAGCCTCGACCCAAATTCTTGGGCGGTCATCTGGAAATGGCTTTGTGCTGATTTACAGGGGAATGTGAGTTTTCCGCTCTGCTGCCTCAGGACAATGCTCAGGTTGGCTCTCTGAATATGTGGGTAGATGATTCTAGATGACACTTCAAGATTTGTTCCAGCTCTGTGAGTTTGGGAAACAAATGTACACTACCTGCTGGCCTTGTCCCTCTAACTACCTCTTCTCCCGCAACAACCTGCAGCTCGCTAGGTCTGCCATGAAGTCTGAGCGGTTGTGCAATGTCAGAGAAGGGTGACTGGAACCAATGCAAATTGATAGAAGCCAATTATTTGGTAATCTCCCACATGCAGCTTCACTCGACACTGAAAACGCTGATCTAGAATTCTAATTGCACAGCGACAAGTTAGGACCTGGTGAGGTGGGGGGAGGATGCACTGGGCAGCCCCAGGCTCTCAAAGGCTGCAGTGCAGCCTCCCAGCATCTGCAGGCTTCCTTGGTGGTCCTACACCCATCCTCATCCCACTCTTTTAAAATAAAATAATCAATTTTTAAAAAAATGATTATTAAGTTTTGAATATTCACTACAGGAAATTCTGAAAAAATTAAAAATACCACGATTGCTTTCTGCCAGCAACAAAGACTGTTAGCACTCACATTTATTTCCTTCTTCCACCTCTGGACATTCACTCAAGAAGGCTTTTTTTTCTTTTTCTGGGGTTGGCTGGTACAGGGATGTGAACCCTCAACCTTGATGTTATCAGCACTGCGCTCTAACCAAGCAAGCTGACCACTAACTGGCCAGCCCAAGAAGTATTCATCAAGCACCTAATATGCTTGATGCTGGGGACACAGGGCTGAAGGCGGCAGACGTAGTCTCAGCTGCTCGGAGCACTTATGTCCTACTGAGGGGTGGACAGTAACTAAATAGTACTGTGGAGACTGGTAAGTTGTGAGAGAAACAGGTAAGGGCTGAGCCAGGAGGGGACCAAGAACCAGGTCAGGTACGGTCCTGTGGGCCCATTAGGAGTTGGTTGTTGTTCTAAATGTAATGGGAAGCCGTTAGAGGACTTAAGAGGGGTGTTACATGATCTACTTTATGTATGTTTTAAAAAGTTGACTGTGGGTGCTGCTTTTGGAGAAAGGATTCTAAGTGGACAGAGTAAATGTAAACGGACCAGGCCCATAGTCTGGAAGAGAGCCTGGGAGCTTGGAGCAGGCAGGTGGTGTGGAGATAGAGAGAAGCAGATGGATTGCAGGAAAGTTTTGAGGTAGAACAGACAGGATATGAGAATGAGGAAAGGTACAGCCTCCTTTGAAATTTTGCTGAATTGGGTGGAAGGTCATTAACTGATCATGGCAAGTATTTTTCTGTGTCTAGAGGTAAAGTCATTGACTTGGGACAGACCTGTCTTTGTCTTAGGAAAATTATCACCATAGGTCCAGTACAGATAAATTAATTCTCTTATTTAACAAATCTTCATTGTGAGCTTACCCTGGGCTAGGCACCGTTTTTGGCATATCAGCAAACCAAGCAGAAAAAGGCCTGGCTCTCATAGACTTTGCATTCTACCAGACAGACCACACACAGAAAATTCAACTCATATTTAGAATGTTCGGTGATTCATGCTTTGGAAAAAAGAGAAATGTTAGCAGGGTAAGAGGAATCAGCAGTACCAGGTCAGGAGGGGGAGGTTCTGGTTTAAACAGGGGCTCGGGCAGGCCTCACAGAGTGGATGACTCTGTAAATAGAAATAAACATGAATAGAAATATCCGATATAAACATGCCAGGTATCAGAAGCTCCAGGAGGACGGAGGCCAGGCCTGCTTTCTTCATCCTACATGGACAAACGCAATATTTATTGACTGAATAAACCTTGAGTGAATAAATGAATCCGAATGCATTTATTAATATACTGATTTGGGACTATACATTTTCATCTAAGTTTGAGTAGAAATTGTGACTCTAGGGGGGTGGGTTTTTTGTTTTGTTTTACTGGGGGAATCACACGTTATTTTTAGTTGTGTGTGAATGGAGATGGTTAATGTTCAGG
>NW_007727372.1:378646-384676 GCF_000696425.1 Galeopterus variegatus | reverse complement strand
CAATATTTATTGACTGAATAAACCTTGAGTGAATAAATGAATCCGAATGCATTTATTAATACACTGATTTGGGACTATACATTTTCATCTAAGTTTGAGTAGAAATTGTGACTCTAGGGGGGTGGGTTTTTTGTTTTGTCTTACTGGGGGAATCACACGTTATTTTTAGTTGTGTGTGAATGGAGATGGTTAATGTTCAGGAAGGAGCTTTTGTTTTCGTCTGATATTTCATACAGAGCATATCCCTGCGTCATTAAGTCTCCACAGCACCACTCTTAACGGTGGCACAGAGTGTGTCAGACGCACACACCCCGACACTTTCCCAGTCCTCCGTGCCCTCAGCGCCCTCCCTGCAGTCTTTCCCCACGTTCATGTCTGTGATCACAGACATGCCCCTCACCCCTGGCGGCTTTGAATTCTTGTTACTTTTTATTAATCTTTCCTGTCTTTCTGCACCAAACAAAAGCAAAAAAAAAAAAGATAAAGAAAAAAGAAAAAAAGGATCAAATAACGATCACCGATCACTGTTTCTCTCTGAGGCGGCGTGTGTGGTCTTTTTGCAGTTGGGACTTAGTGTGGAGTATGAGACACACAGGGCAGGAATGTTCACGCCCTGCACTGGCTTCTGCTCCCATTATCCCTGCATATGCTCTGTCTCTTTCCTTTGCCTTAGTACCTTCTCTGGCCTCATAAAGAAAAGGGAAGAACAAAACAAGCAACAGATGACTAACTGTACAGAAGTCATCCTAAAACTGAGACTGCGTGGCTGTCTGGAACAGGCACGTGCAGGCTGCACCGGTGATGAAACAGTGCTCACGTTCACGCTTCCACGTGAAGCCTTCAGTGAGGTAAACCTGACCAGTGACAAGTGCTGACCAAAGCACGCACGTGCCTATGACCAGGGCCAGCAAGGCTGGGAGTGGACAACACCATTGTGTCAACACGCTACAGAGACCGTGCCAGGAGCTGTGTTCCTTTCCCTAAAAAAAAAAAAAAAAAGTAAAATCAATACATTTTAATGTTTAAAAAATTCCTGGTGGTTTTCCATATCAGTATCATTTTAGGATGTTAAGAGGTAGAAGCAGAGTGCAGTCCCCTGTGTAATTTCTGTGATTTCTGGTCCACAGAAAGCACTTCTCTTGAATGACCCCTTTAGGGACCTGTGCANGCCTTCAGTGAGGTAAACCTGACCAGTGACAAGTGCTGACCAAAGCACGCACGTGCCTATGACCAGGGCCAGCAAGGCTGGGAGTGGACAACACCATTGTGTCAACACGCTACAGAGACCGTGCCAGGAGCTGTGTTCCTTTCCCTAAAAAAAAAAAAAAAAAAGAAAAATCAAAACATTTTAATGTTTAAAAAATTCCTGGTGGTTTTCCATATCAGTATCATTTTAGGATGTTAAGAGGTAGAAGCAGAGTGCAGTCCCCTGTGTAATTTCTGTGATTTCTGGTCCACAGAAAGCACTTCTCTTGAATGACCCCTTTAGGGACCTGTGCAGAGCTTGTCGTGGAATGTTCTCTACACTGATTGTTTAGAAATGAAGCAAAATAGATAAACCTTGAAGACAGCAGACTACGTGAAATATCCCAGTCACAGAAGGACAAATTCTGTATGAGTCCACTTACGGGGTGTACTTAGACTAGTTAAATCCATAGAGGCAGAAAGTGGAATCGTGGTTGCCAGGGGCTGGGGAGATGGGGAGTAATTGTTTAATAACAATACAGAGTTTTACTGCGGGAAGATGGAAGGGTTCTGGAGATGGATGGTGGTGGCGGCTGCACAAAACGTGAACTTAATGCCACTTAACTCTACACTTGAAACTGGTAAATTTTGTTTCATGCACATTTTATCACAGTGGAAAAAATGAAGCCAAGTAGGAAATAAGCTGAGGCAGCACATGAATAGCACGGATCTCTTCTCCTGTGTGTTGGGGTCAGAATGAAGAATGCAGCAGGATTTTGACTTTTTGCTTCATGAACTATAATGACTCCCTCTCCCCCTTCCTCATTTTCTCTGGGAATAGTGATAAGGGAAAAGGATCTGTAGCTCCAGCTACAAAAAGGGCAGCAGAAATAATCTTGTTTCATTTCCAGTCGGTTTTCTTCCCTGTTCCCCTTGCCTTCTCTTCTTCCTACTTTTCTTTAAACATGACCAGCCGGTCTGAGTGGAAGTGTCAGCAGAGTCTGGCATTTTCATTTGTAGCAAGGGCTCAATAAATAATAATCCTCAAAATTGAAATTCTGCCTTTTTGCAAAATATGCATTTCATAAAGAAGCTGCTTTTTATGTGCTAAATGAGAATCTTCTAAGGAGAGGGGCCTCCCGAAACGCAGGGGTTGCCGGGGCTGTCTTTATACATCTGCACTGAAAAATAGGCAAGCGGGACAGAATACTATTTTCAGATAAAAGTATGTTTCCCCCTGCATTTTCCTTTTTCTGTTCCCCCATTCAGTCAGTCAGCTGAGCACGTTCCTTGTTGAACTGGGGGAAATACGAGGCAGAACACTATGAAACAGTCCTTAGGAGAACTTGTGACCTGCAGGCTCCATCTGGCCTCAGATCGTCTAGTTGTGCCTTTTCAAGATATTGATCTGTACAGCATTTTGCCAAAATTTACATTTGCAGACATTTAAAAATCAGGAGACTTTACATAAAAATCTGGCTTTCTGGCTTTCCTTTCAAAATGGAAAGAAAGCAAGCAACTTCTTTGGCCCACCTGGCAACAAGCAGCTGGATCTGAATTGCAGAGCTGCATTTAGAGTGGTGTGTGTGTGTGTGTGTGTGTGTGTGCGTGTGTGTGTGTGTGTATTTTTTTTTTTTAAAGATGACTGGTAAGGGGATCTTAACCCTTGACTTGGTGTTGTCAGCACCACAATCTCCCAATTGAGCGAACCGGCCATCCCTATATAGGGATCTGAACCCGCGGCCTTGGTGTTATCAGCACCATACTCTCCCGAGTGAGCCACGGGCCGGCCCTAGAGTGGTATATTAATTAGCATAACATGGGCTGCTGTAACAAACAGCCCCTCAGATTTCAGTGGCATAACATGAAAGAAGTCAGTTTCTCACTTCTGTGTGACAAGTCTGGTGCAGGTGACTCAGAGACCCGGGCTCCTTCCTTGCTGTGACCCCACCATCCCTGAGGGCCTTGCAGTCTTCTGTTTTTAGCCTGTGTAATGGGAAAAAGAAAGTGGAGAAGCCCATGGGTTTCTCAGCCACTTTGGCCAGAAGGTGACACACATCTCCTTTGCTCCCATTCCATTGGGGGACTCAGTCACACGGCCTGCCTAGATGCAAGGGGAGCTGGGAAACGTGAAGAGGCTGGGCAGCTGCTTCCTGCTGACACATCTGTGCCATGGGTGGGGGCACAAATGTGTGGTGTGCATATGCACTCAATTCACCTACTGTCCTGTGTGTCCCTGCATGGATCCTGGAGGCATTCGAGTTTGTGGCTCTGGTTTAAGGTGTTTCTGGATAGTGTGTGGAAGAAACATAGTAAGAAATGGATTTTCTGTACAATGAAAAAGAGATTCCCCTGGGCTGGGAGGAAGAGAGAGAGACAGAGGCCAGTGGGTCCCAAGGCAGAGGGTACCTGTGACCTGCTTCCCTGAATTACCAGCAGGATCCCAGAGAGAAACAGCTGCACGGCATGTGTTAGCAGATGCGACGGTAACCACATCCAGCCCACCCCAAGTTCCTGCGTCCCTGGTGGAACACAGAAGTAGCCGAGAGCTAATAGACTAAAGCAGCCATGTAAACCTGTACAGTGGAGACAACTCAGCCATATCTGGGGACAGCGGACCCAATGGATGTGCAGTCCCTTCTCCCAACCCACTCCACGGGACTGTGTAAATCCCTGGGGTTAGGAAGGATGCAGGCTAACTCCTTTACTACCCGGTAGATTAGCTGCTAGAGGTCTAAAACTAAGTTACTATATGAAATAATGCATATGTGACAATTCTTGCACGCCTGAGTTTATGGGCTGAGATTCAATACTTTCTATTCAATTCGGCAATTTTCTAACTGAAGGTAATCAGGAAGGCAGTGACCTTGCTCATTTCAGCTGTCAAAGGACAAAATTACAACAAATTTAGTTAAAGATATCAACTGGCTTTATTGCAATTCTAGAATTGGGCAACACATCATTCCATAAAACAGAATAAGTGTTCCAATGAGCTGAGAAAAAGAGGTTGGCTTTATAGACAGAAAAGGCTGAAGAAAGCAGAAACAGAACAAAAGGCACATTGGTCATTTCAAAGTTACTTTCCTTGTAAGGTTGGGCCAGGGAGACAGAATAGAAAAATACTGATTATTTAACATCAGGTTACTACTTTTGTGTAAGGATTAAAACAGGGGGAGCTTCATTACCATGCCTCTCGAAGATCGAAACTGGCCTGCTTGCGGGGTTTGCCCCCTTATGCAAACACCCAAGTCAAGTGTTCGGATCGCCTTACCGGCCAGCTACCAAAACCCAAACCAAAACAAAAACCAAAACTGGCCTATTTGGGAAACGGGCTGTTAACTCTCCTGATTCCTTGGAAGGTCAAACAACAACTTAGTTTGGGTTTGGCGATGTTGGACCTTAGTGGGGTGACTCCATTTTAATTTTCTGGTGTGTTCTGTTGGGGACTAGTGCAGGAACTTAGTCCAAATCAATGGCCTTCTATACTTTTTGCTTTTTAATCTTTGAGACTTTTTTATTTTTTAAAACTTTAAAGAATTTTTGTCGATTATACATATTCATGGAGCACAGAGCTGACCGTCAGCACCTGTGCCCAGGATGTCTGGCACAGCTTTTCCTGGACACTTTGCCCTCCAGCTCCCAGACCTGGAGCGGCACCTCTGCTCCCAGCGCCCTCCGGCCCACACACTTGGTGCAGAAAGCACACGAAAGCCAGCCCCTGTCCGATCACAGGCCTTCTTGCAGTCCTCCTTGGGGTCCTTGCACGTGCAGATTCCTGGGGCATCAATTTAACTGAAAGACTTCGGAAAATGTTCTTATATTAAAAGAAACTAGGCTAAGTCATGGAGTAGGAAGCAAAATTCACATTAAAAAGTATGACACAATTCCAGATTTCAAAGAAACTTCTTTCTTGCAGGGAAGGGGCCTCCGTTTCAGAGCCCCCCGTGAGTCTCCACTGCCGTTCTCTTGAGACGGACCCTTGTGTGGAAAAGTGTGAGCAGCTCTGGCCCCGTGCACGGCAGGCCGGGCCCAGGGCGCCCTGCCTCCAGCTGCAGCTGCGGCTCCCCACGGTTGTCACGTTTTCGTCAACATCTCCTCACGTTTCTACATGCACAGCTTGCAGGCGGGGGAGCAAGCCGACAGCTGTCGCCAGGTTAGTTCACAAAGGAGGAAATGGAGAACCGGCGACTTTAAAGGGCTTGCTTGGGGGGCAGCCAGCTGTCCCAGGCAAGTGCTCCTGCCGGTGTCCTTGTCCCCTCCGTCCTTCCATCCTGCAGGAATTCGGGGCCCACGTGCAAGTGCAAAGACCCTCGTCCGCGCCCCCAGCCCCGGCCTGTTCCTCACGCTGTGCCTCCATCCTCGGGGGTCCTGCCTCCCCCCGGGGGTATCTGGCGCCAGTGGGGCTGCTTAGAAGAGTTTGAACTAATGACTGCTGGTTCTGGAGCAAATGCATCTAGAGCCTGGCCCGGGGTGGGGGCGACCCGGCATCTGCCCGTCGGCCAAGGTCCGGGTTGGAGGACCGGAGCCGGCCTGACGGAGGGCCCGGGGCAGCCTCCGCCCGCCGCCCACGGCCCTCGGGTGGCGCCGAGCGGCCGGCTGGTGCAACCTCCCGCGGGCCTTGCGTTGATCAACAGGGCGGGGGGCGCCGCAGCCACGGCAGGAGGAGCAACGCGGTCCCGGCCTCGGCCCGGGAGCACGACCAATAGCGATGCGAGCTCTTTTGCGCGAGCCAATCAGCACAGGGCCTGCCACAGCGCGGGCCAATGGGGCGCCGGCTGTGCTGCAACGAGGCAGCGGTGGGAGCCGCAGCAGCACACGCGCGCCGTCCACGCCACCATCGCCTCG
>NW_007727372.1:358681-377819 GCF_000696425.1 Galeopterus variegatus | reverse complement strand
CCGCGCCAGGGGCGCCCCGAGGCAGTTGGTGAGCTTCGGGGCCGGGCCCGCCAAGCTGCCGCGCTCGGTAAGTCCCCACGCCGGGTGCAGGCGCCCTCGCAGGCGGCCTTCCGGAAGCAGGCACCGGGGGCCTCCCCCTCGGGGGGGCGTGCCCGTGCGGGGGACGGGTCCCGCCCGCCTGCGGGTTCCAGGGCTGTGCCTGCTCCGGGGCGGCGGCGGCGGCGGGAGAAGCAAGCTCCGCTCTCTGCGCTCGGTCGCCCCGCTGGGCTGCGAGCACCGGCGGTGTGGGGCGCACGCGTGGATGGACACTGTGTGCATGCATGCATGCATGAGTGAATGAATGAATGAACGGGAATGCATGGGCGGCAGGTTTGCCTACCGCGATGCACCACGCTCACCGAGGGGACCGCAAACCGAGGGCCCCCAACACTGCTGGCTCAGCCAGCTCTTGTCCTCCAAAGGCAGTCGAGAGTTCCAGCTCTGACAGGCATCGGGCTGCCAGCCCAGTTCTGTTCAGATTGTCCTGGAGCAAACGGCACGATGACGTTCTCCCCTGGGCCCCAGCCAGACCACGCAAGTGCAGGTGGCACTCACGTCCTGCGTCCCCACCCCACCCACGACCCTCCCCCGACCCCCTGCTGTAAAGAAGGCAAAGTCTCCATGTGCCTTGAACCCACTGACCGGTCGCCGCCCGCCCCTGCTGCTGCGGTATTTTTTGTTTTTCTAACCAGAATGAAGCTGATAACGTTTGTGGCAGCAGGGGGCATTACCAAGGATTTTACAATTATCTATTGTTGGACCAGAGTAGGCATCTCCCTGGGACAGAGCCCCTCTGTGTTGGGGTAAGAACAGAGAATCTTACAATTTTACAGCGGAAAGGACACCTTGCTTTTCAGGGGCGGCGCCCACAGGAGCTGACAGAAGAGGGCTTATTTTTCTGAGTGGTGACAGTTCATTTTAAGGGCGATTCCCTGCAGAACTGCGGAAACTTCCTGTCGCCTCCCTCCCCCTCCCCCGCCGTGTTTTGCAGTCTTCCAAGTATTTGTTCCCTGTGTAATTGGTTATGAGCTTATTATAATGGTAGCTGTCATCAGTAATACAAATATTTATCGTTTATTTTCCAGGGAGGATTTTTGCCCTTAGATGCTCTGGAACCTTAGTTGAATTGTAAAGATTAGAGAAGCTTTCAAACTTTTTTTTGACTTAGTTGATTTAGTTGAATTGTAAAGATTTGAGAAGCTTTCAGACATCTTTTGACTGTAACCTACAATGAAAAATATATTTTACAAAATGACAAAGTATGTGCATACGTGCATATAATTATAATTAAAATAAAAGCCTTCGGGCCGGCCCAGTGGTGCACTGCTACAGTGCACCGCTTGGGAGCACGGTGGCGCTCCCGCCGAGGGTTCGGATCCCACATACAGACCGGTTCCCGCTCACTGGCTGAGCGAGTTGCGGGCGCAACACCGAGGGTTGCGATCCCGTTGCCGGTCCCGGTCCGGTACGGGCGCGACACTGAGGGTTGTGATCTGTTGCCGGACACGAAAAAAGACAAAAAGAAAAAAAAAAAAGCCTTATGAAATACTTCACAATAAAATAATATTACCTAATTACCTGTGATATACACTGTTTTGTATTCTATTCCACTCTAGTCTGTTCTGTTTCATTAAAAAAATTAGCTGTGGTCTACAAAAGCAATTGCATTCTGCAGTTTGAAAAAAGACACATTGGATTGGGAGGGTGTGCCTTTTGGGTAGTTTTCTTTAAAACTCTTTATAATGATTTTGGTTATAAACTTTTATAGATGTGTTTTCAAGGTTGTTTTAGGTTATGTTTTAATGATGTTCTCCTTAGTGGGTATCTCTTAAAGAAACTGTCTCTCATTTGTAGACTTTCTCTGGTGAGATACTTCTACAGAGAGCCTTTTGCACTTATTTTGTGTTCATATTTAGGGCTTTTCTTTTTCTCTTTATTTTTTATTTTAGAAATCATCACATACACAAAGATAGAGAATAACATAATGAACCTCCACAGACCCATCCCTAAGACTCAACAACTATCAATATTTAGCCAATATTGTTTCAGCACCCTGGGACAAATCTTAATTTGTAACAGGCTCTTCCTTCTTGCAGGCTGCACCCATCCCAGTCATAAAATCGAATTATCTGTGTAATTTGGGCCTAATTGATTTTTTTTGTTGTTCTCTGAACCCAGAACTTCATGCATTTGGTACTTGGGCGTTAAGAGAGTGGTGAATGAGATTTGTGGAGGGGACATTTTCTAGGGAATCTTAGATTCAGGCCTTTGGAAAAAGTGTATCTGAACATCAACCGTGTCACCTCATTTTACTCTCACCTTGTGTGTAAGTTACATCAGCCTGGTTCCAAGGGAAGGAGGAGGTAGGGATGGGCTGTGGGCTCAGGGACAGAAGCCTGGGGACCTCACTGGACTGTGAGTGGACCCTCGCCCCTGTCCAGAGGGAGATATGAACTATGCACAGCATATTGAGGTAATTTTCTTTTTTTTTTCTAGGTGTTGTTAGAGGTACAAAAAGAGTTATTAGACTACAGAGGAGTTGGCATTAGTGTTCTTGGTAAGATTTTCTTCTGGATTCTAGGAATGTTCAAGTTTCAAAGAGAACTAATTTAAATGCCTCCAACCTAGAATTTCTATAGGGTCTTCCTATGTGCCTGTGTGGATAATGAGGGGTCTTCAAAAAGTTCATAGAAAGGTTCATAGTATCTTTTAATTCTGTATTTCCACCAACTTTTTGAAGTACCCTTGTGCATTTTTAAACTTTAATAAAGTGGGTCGCATGTTTGATAGAAACAATTTTGAAAACAGCATAAATGCTGGTCAGAGGTTCAGACATCTCCGCTTAATGTTTTATCATTAGTTTTTGTTAATCACAGGGTCTGGGATCAGAACATAGTGCACATTTATTTGCATAACAGCGCCCCCAAACATTTATAATATTGCTTCACATTTCACAAAAATTTACAGTTTTTTTTTTTTTCCTTTTTTTTTTTTTCGTGTCCGGCAACGGATCGCAACCCTCAGTGTTGCGCCCGTACTGGACCGGACCGGCAACGGGATTGCAACCCTCCGTCCGGCAACGGATCGCAACCCTCAGTGTTGCGCCCGTACTGGACCGGACCGGCAACGGGATCGCAACCCTCCGTGTTGCGCCTGCACCTCGCTCAGCCAGTGAGCGGGAACCGGTCAGTATGTGGGATCCGAACCCTTGGTGGGAGCGCCGCCGCGCTCCCAAGCGGCGCACTGTAGCAGTGCGCCACCGGGCCGGCCCTACAGTTTTTATTATACTTAAATACACACTTAAGTTTAAAAGTATACAAGCTTTTTATATGTATACAAGCTTGCCCATTAATAATTTCATTGTTTCTTTCCCTTATATTGGGGAGGAGGACCTTTGAATTCTAAAATGTATTTTCTTTCATTAATTTTCTTCTTTTTTTTTTTTTTTGGTACTTCCAAAGGCTGCATGGTGTTAAGGGTTGTAGGGCTAACTGTGTTGCTTATTTCTGTCAAATTTTGTTTCTGTGGGCTTGGGACATACACTTAGACTTCTGTGAGGTGTGATGACAGCATGGAATTTTGTGCTCTTGTCCTAAGGGGCAACGGCTGCTCCCGGATTCCTGTTTGTCAGAAAGATGTAAGAGGAGACACAGAGAACATAGCAATGAGTTAATAAATGATTTGTTCAATAAATGCACCACTTGAAAAATCATTCTGCCATGACTATAAGGCAGAATGTTTGTGCTTTGAAAGCCAATTTGAATCATCTCCTAGACTAAGTGTGCCTTGGGCCTCAATTTTAATGCAAAATAACTGAGATTTCCTTTTATTATTTACTTGCAAGTTTTGTAGTGATTTCTGTTCATTTGGTTTTGAACTGGAACTTTTTTTGTTGTTTACCTTTCCTTCTGCAGAAATGAGTCACAGGTCATCAGATTTCGCAAAGGTTATTAACAACACAGAGAATCTTGTGCGAGAATTGTTGTAAGTTTAATAAAGACCAAATTGTGTTATTTTTGTTTGATATCTCCTAAAGCTCGGTGTCCGTTACATTATTTTCTGTTTGTTCAGAATATTCCATCATTAAAAATAATATTTTTAACATTCTCCCAAATTCATCATTAGAACATAAAGCTTTTTACTTAGTCCCCATGCTGTGTTGGTATGTTTTTATTTTTATTTTATGTGGTATTTCCAAAGATTTGAAATCATTATGTCCAGGAAAGATTTTTCAGCACTGTGGCAGTTAGATTGGTTTGAAAAGAATATGTGACAAAGAAACGGTCATCTTTTTTAGCATAATTAACTATAATCGAGTTCAGGGGTCCTTAAAGTATGGGCCTCATACCACATGTCAGAGTCACATGGTCAGGGAACTATTAAAAAATTTAAGTACTGTGTCCCACCCACACCTGTTGAATTGGAATCTCTGGAGAAACTTTATTTTAAACAGACCTGTTGGATAATTTTAAGAGTTTTGAACTCCAGGAACTGCTGCTTAAATGAAGCCTCCTAAATTAGATTGATATTTAAAGGAGAGATTTTATATATTATATAAATATATTCACATATATATTTATGAATATAGAAACCTTGAAAACAAACCACTTTTTTTTTCTGCTCACAAAAATAATGCACATTCATGGTAGAAAGTTTAGAAAAAAATGGAAATTCACAAATTAGACTGGAATTATCTATAACCCCACCAGTCAGGGATAATCACTGACATTTTAGGGACCTGTTCTTGGCCTTGTTAACTGCCCTGCATCTGAGTAACATCACCCTGGAACTCTGCCTTCCCTGCTGCCAAGAGCCTCATGGTTACAGTCTGTGAAGACCTGCCTGGCTGCCTCACTGCCCTGCTGAACACTGAATGTAGGCCGGGGGGCTTTCAGAACAAGATATTTACACTCCACTTATTCCCAAGACCCTATTGTGTTGCCCTGCCCTTTAGTATTTACTTACGCACCTGTGCTGGAGCTCTGTCCCCCTGGCCATCTGCCTTCTGTACCTGTTCCTAAGCTCCAACCTTACTCAAAGGCTTGCATCCATTTTCCATGGCTTTGTCCCTCTGGAGCTGGCCTGATTTTACTGCCTGTAGCCATTCCAGTCATCATCTTAGTTTCCCACTCTGGAATCAGAAAATTTCACCCTTAATCTTGCTGTATGTTGGGTATGTGACTGCATGACTAGGTCCAAAATAATATCAAAGATCCCTCCCCAACATCCACGCAGTGCATAGCATGGTGCCTAACACATAGATAATTTTCAGGATTTTTGGTTGCAAGTGGCAGAAGCCCAACTCACTAGCTTAAGTAAAAAAGAGAATGTGTTATCTCACATTACAGAAAAGAGCAAGAGGATTTAGGAGCTCAGATGACATCAGGAAGGTCTCCATCTCCTGGCTCTGCCTTCTAATATGTTGGCTTCAACAGATGGCCACCAGAGGTTGCAGGATTACCTCCTACAAGTTTAATATTTCGCTCTATAGGAACAGCTCTTCTTACCCAGAAGTTTGAGTGAAGGTCTCAGAGCCAAACCCTACAGACCAAGCTGGCCAGCTTGGGTCATGTGCTCATCCGCTCCAGCTGGGGTTGGCCACAAACGAACCGCATGGACTGAGTGGCAGAGAGACATCCCTGAAGGAACAGCAGGATGCTGTTACTAGGGAGAAACAGCTTCTATTTAAATGGTAACCATAGGCTTCCACAGTCCCCAGTAAAGCCTTGTCTTAAGGAATGAGTAGATAAATGACTGAATTGGGCGAGACAAAGTAGTGGGACTTTACCGTATTTCTCATAGTAAATCCACCCAAGGCGAAGTGCTTGATAGAGCATGACTCTTTCTCATTCTTTGACCACACGAGTCTGTGTATTTACTGTCACCTGTGCTTCTGCCCAGAGCCGTTCCAGATAACTACAAGGTGATCTTTGTGCAAGGCGGTGGGTGCGGCCAATTCAGTGCTGTTCCCTTAAACCTGATTGGCCTGAAAGCAGGAAGGTGTGCGGACTATGTGGTGACAGGAGGTTGGTCAGCGAAGGCCGCCGAAGAAGCCAAGAAGTTTGGGACTGTGAATATTGTCCACCCTAAACTTGGGAGTTACACGAGTAAGTTCTGAGAGCTGACCTGATGCTGGCTGGTGGGTTACCCCTGCCCAGGTAAGGGGCAGTTGTTTTTAATTCTTTCTTCTCCTTGTCAGTAGTTAGCTTGATTCCATTTAGATGCATGATTGTACTAGTTGAGACTACTAACTAGCTTCTGCAAGAAGAGTGTTCATAGACTCACTTAGCTGGAAAGCCCAGGAAACAGTTTGACTTTAGGTTTGGCTCGATCAGGGCCCCAGCAAAGTATTCAGGTACTGGTGTTTCTCCATGGTGGCTCCATGGCCAGGAAGAACTGTCATCTCTTTCTTAGAAGATAGCTGCACTAATCCTGACCTTATATTCTCCCAAGTTGCAGTGCCTGTCCCAGAGCATTCTCAGTAACAGTGTCATGTCTCAGGTGCCCCATTCTGGATCAGTCACTGTGGCCCTACCTGAGTCACATTCTACCTCTGGGCTGTGGGTTTAATTGGCTCCACTGATGGGCTGAGGGTAGATGAAGGCTGGGCTCCTGAGAAGAAACGACTAGACCATCAGTGGACTTAGGTTAGAGGGATGCAGAGTGACAAGGAAAGAACCCAAATATCCACCATGCCATTTTGAAGATTATTTGCAACCATTAACAGTCAAAGGGTGGGATGGGTCATCCTTTTAGGTGTTGGTGGTGGTGATAATGGAAGACTGGTAGGGTGCTGTGACTTGTGAGATGCTTTGCAATCGATTAGTCTCTCACAGCTGGAGGAGGTGTGTCAGTTTCCTTGTCAACTCCACTTACATAACGAAGGAGCAGAATAAAAGTGCAAAGTCTCAAACTTGTCTACTATGATAGAAATTCCAGATCCAAGCACCTGGAACCTCAACCCGGACGCCTCCTACGTGTATTATTGTGCAAATGAGACCGTGCATGGTGTGGAGTTTGATTTCATACCTGACGTCAAGGGAGCAGTACTGGTTTGTGACATGTCCTCAAACTTTCTATCCAAGCCAGTGGATGTTTCCAAGGTAGAGTGTAACAGAGGATGGGTGGGTTTCTTTAGGGCATTATAATATATGTGAGAACTGGAAATGCTGTGAGAGTCTTGAGCCAGCAGAGACCCTAAAGCCAGGGCAGTTGTTGATGAGCACGCTGGCGGTCACTTGTTTATTATTGGTTGTCAAAATTTTGATGTCCCGACATTCCCAGCCCCATGATAATGATTGCCTCACAAGGTCACACTCACGTCCTCAGGGAACTTACCTGCCTTGAGAGTGGCTCTTATTGGCAATTTTGATGTCCCGACATTCCCAGCCCCATGATAATGATTGCCTCACAAGGTCACACTCACCTCCTCAGGGAACTTACCTGCCTTGAGAGTGGCTCTTATTGGTTAACACTAGGAGTGACTTGTTCTCTTCGAGGGTAAGTTCTCTTCAAGGGCAGATGCAGATTATCCTAGCTCAGGGTAACTTAGGTGAAGGATATGTACCCACTTCTATGTGACAGGACACATAGACTTTATGAGTGGCTCATGGAGGGCAGTGGGACCAATGCACCAGGTGCCTGCAACAAGGAGGTAATGTCCGTAAAGAATTTAAAAAACAACGGTTGAGCCCTCTAAGTGGTAGTCTACCTTTTTTAAAAAAAGTTGTGGTAAAATATACTTAACATAAAATTTACCCTTTTCACCATTTTTCAGTGTACGGTTCAGAGGCATGAAGAATGTTTACACTGTTGTGCAACCGTCACCACCACCCATCTTCCCAGACTGAAACTCTGTACCCATTAAACAGTAACTTCCCATCCCCCTGCCCTCAACCCCAACTCCTGGCAGCTGCCATTCTGCTTTCTGTCCCCAGGAATTTGATGAGTCTAGGCACCTCTGTAGATGGAATTATGCAATATTTGCCCTGGCTTTTTTCACTTAGCACAATGTCTTCGCATTTCATCCACGCTGTAGCATGTGTCAGAACTTCCTTTCTTTTTTAAGGCTGAGTATATTCCATTGTATGAATACACCACATTTTGTTTATAGTCTGCTTTTTATTATCACGCGGCCCTGGCACTGCTAAGCAATGTCAATTATAAATCACTGCTCCCTCTTCCCGGTGATTTTCGGTATTAGTCAGTTTCTGTTGCGCATAACAAAATACCTGGAACTGGGTAATTCATAAAGAAAACGAAATTTATTGCTTACAGTTTTGGAGGTTGGGAAATCTGAAGTCCAGGAAACACATTTGGTGAAGGCCTTGGTGGTGGTGACAGAGGTCTCACATGGCAGAAAATGGTGGAGCAGAGAGAAACTAACCTCTCATGTGCTCTTCTTTTAAAGCCCCCAGAACCACGCCCTTGACCACCATTATGAATGCATTTACTAGTGCACGGTCCTACAATCTAATCACCTCTTCAGGGCCCCACCTTTCAATTACCATAATAGGATTGCCCACCCTCAACAGTTACAGTGAGAATTAAACTTCTAATATATGGACTTTGGGGGATACAATTCAATCAATCCACAGCACGCTGCCACTTGATTTTCCTAATCATTTCATGGGATGACAGGGGAGAGGGTTCTGTATATTGCATAACAAAATTTCCCGAAGTACCTTTACATTGCTTGTAAAATCTCTTCTCCCTCAAGAAGCTTGTTCCATCCCTTCTCTCTATCACAGCAGTCCCCTTCTCAGCATCTTCTGATTGTCCCTTTCTACAAATACAAATAGATAAAAAATTCTGTTTCTCTTTGTGGTTGACAAAGACAGTCAGAGGCCCCATTGTACAGACTGGTTTGGACGTAGAAGGGAGGTATGTAGAGTGGGTGTAAATACGTAGAAGGCCTTTGCAAGGATGGGCGTGGGTTAGCCCTTGCAGGTGAGCACCATGTGGATGGACCATCTTGGGCCTTGGAACTCTGAGCATTCATTGCTGTCCCAGGTGGAGGTTTCTGAGAGCATGGAGTGCTCCCTAAACAGGAATAGAGTCACTTCCTTGTAAAAATTGTGCTTTGGAAAGTGGCTGGGAAGTTTGCATACATTGATGAAGAATTACCAACTGCTTCTAAAGCAGCACATCTTTCTCTTTTTAAGTTTGGTGTGATCTTCGCTGGTGCCCAGAAGAACATAGGCCCTGCTGGGGTCACCGTGGTCATCATCCGTGATGACCTGCTGGGATTCGCCCTCAGAGAGTGTCCCTCAATCCTGGAGTACAAGGTGCAGGCCGGAAACAACTCCTTGTACAACACGCCTCCATGTTTCAGGTAAGGCTGGGATGCAGCACTGTGGACCCACTGAGTGTCTCACTATTTCCCATCAGGGTGGAGGTGTCTTTTTAAAGTAGAGCTATTTCCATGAGTGGTGACCTAATAGCTCCAGATAGCCTTTCAGGGTTGTCTGCCCAGCTCACGTCCCTCTCTCGACCCTCTGTGCACGGTTTGATCTTTTTTTTTTTTGCTCTTTGGATTTTTTTTTTTGGGGGGGGGTGGTTTATGTGATCTTGGTAATCCACGTCCTGGCAGTTGACCGTGAACCCCAAAGCTCTCTGTTACTGAAGTGCCATGGCCTGCATGTCAAAGAGCCAGTGCAGCTTTGGAGAAATTTCAAAGGCCAGGCTTGCCCACTCCCATTTCTTTTCCTGCTGGGTCTGTATGAAGCTACTTGGCTGCCTGACAGCAAACACGTTGGCTTGGATCACCTTTCTGTTTTTTTAACCCAGTCTTCAGGGGTCCTGTTAGCCTGGCTTCCTGCTGGCTGACTGGGAGGCTGCACAGCAGGGCTTCAGGGAGAGCAAGGTTGCTCCGTCTCCCCATCTCTTAACTCCCGGACTTGGGCGTTTTGTGTAAATCTTCATGACACCAGGATTTAACAATTGCCTGAGAGATTCTCCTACTTACTGCTGTGTGACTTTAGGCAAGTTGCTTAACCCATCTGTGCAGGGGTAATAATAGTACCCTCCTCACTGGGTTGCCGTGAGGATTAAATGAGTATAGTTTTATATGTATATGTTTATTTTTATATAATTTCATAAAAAATTTTTGCACTTAGTCCCTGGCACTTGGTGATTTACAAATGTTAGCTGCTGTATTATTATTATTATCGTTGTTGTCATTAGTTTCCAGAGCCTCAGCAGGAGCCCACACAAGGGAAGAGCCACAGTGTATAGATGTGTCTTTCCAGGCAGCTGTGATGTAAAATAGTGACACTTTATGTGTGCAATCCCTGTCATCCTCCTGCCACCCACCTGACAGGGCACCTGTTATTATTCCAGTTTTGCAAGTGAGGAAGCCGAGGTCCCATTTTAGGAAGTGGCATAGCTGGGATTTGAACCCAGGCCGTGTGGCTGCAGAGC
Source organism: Galeopterus variegatus (assembly GCF_000696425.1). Classification (NCBI taxonomy): domain Eukaryota; kingdom Metazoa; phylum Chordata; class Mammalia; order Dermoptera; family Cynocephalidae; genus Galeopterus; species Galeopterus variegatus. The sequence continues at coordinate 367,358 of NW_007727372.1, read as the reverse complement.
CTGGGAATGTACACCCTGCACCTTAGTGCTCCTCACAAGCAAAATGATCAGTGAGGATTTGTTTGTGTTTGAAGGTGTCTGTCTTAGCAGACTGGGTCGCTGCTGGAGTCCAGCTCTTCACTCAGCAGGGTTTTCCGTGATGGTGGAAGCTGCCTTACGAGAGTTTATAAAAGTGGGGGGCTCAGGCTAGTGGAGTCGTGTCTCCATCTGGGTCAGGACCTTGTCAGAGCTCCCTTCCCTCAGGTGTTGCCCATACAAAGTGCAGAAAGTGTCTTCCACATAACTTACCATAAGAAAGGAGTGATTGTTAAAGTTAGAATTCCGAGTGGGATTAAGCTCTCTGGAAGTTTCTGCTGGGTTTCTGCATGGCTCACTTTGTGTCCCCTGCTTTCCTCAGGGGATAGGGGATTCTGGGGTTAACTCTCCTGGCCACCTCTAAACTCCTCTCTTTTTTACCCAGTTGAAAATGTATCTAAAATGCATGCTGGGGGTTGGTGGCAGGGCTGAGTCCTGTCTTCTGCCACTCGCCTGTCTCACATCTGGGCTTCTAAGCAGTGGAGACACAGTGGTCACCTGCCAGCTTGGAAGTGAGAATTGTTACGCCAAGCAGTGAAGGTGCAGTTCGGGATGTTCAAGCACAGGCCTCTTGGAGAAGGGGTGGCAGAAAGAGAGAGGAGGTGGCCGTCCTTACGATTAGAAGGTGCAGAGGGTGGGAGGAGCCAGGGAAAGAGTGCTGTCCCCAAAATGAGGCCTGAATTGCCAGCAAGTTCTCCCCAGGACACAGCCTCTGGGTGAGCCTCACACCCTTGGGCACCTTCCACGAGAGTTGCCTTGAAGCACATTTTTAAAAAAATGTAAAGAACATGTTAGCACATGGTTGGTTAATATTATCGTAAAGACCTATTAGTGGGAACAGTGAGAAGGCACTTACAGTCTGTCCTAGGACAGTGGCTTTCTCGTGCAGTGACTCCCCAACCAGTCCCTGGGAAGGTCTTGACCTGGCCTTGACCATCAGCTCAGCTGGTCCACTGGGGGTGGGGACACAGGCTGAGAAGGGACAGAAACTCCCTCCCCAGAGGTTTCTTGCCGGAGGAGGCGGCTGAGCCAGAAACACCGGCAGAAAAAGGCAAAGTTTCTTCCCCAGACAGATCAGAATACTGATGATTGAGACGTCTCAGGGTGTCAGGAGTTTGAATAATGTGATTTGAATCCTGTAAATGTAGAAGATGAAGACAACAGATTAAATGTATTCTGACCCCAAGATACCTCCTGGAAGTTGCTTTGCTTTCTTTTACTCCAAAAGAAGTGAAAAGGAAAAAAGTTCTGTCTGATTCTGTATGGTTGAGGAATAACCATAAATCTATGACCTGAAGTACTTAGAGTTCATTTGCAGGATGGAAACATTCAAGGTTAGGAAATTGGAGCTCACCAGTGAGAACCATCTCCAAATGGAGACATAAAGGTTTGTGCAAAATACCCTTCCCCGTCCTTGACCGTAAAGCTGGTGAGGCCCCCAGAACGCTTCAGAACTTTGTATCAGAAGTTTTTGAACAAGTCCTAAGTTTGAAAAGATGCCCCGTTGTTTTGGGTTTTTCCCCTGGGCCCTGGGAACTTTGTTTTAACTGTGCTGGATAAAACGGCCTTCAAATAGTTGCTCTGTCGCCCTGAGCAATGCACTGGGTGGAATAAAGGACCACAGTGTCATTCTCTTTAACCCTTCAGTAGAACACGCTAAACCAACTAGTGGACAAAGAAAACGATGCCCAGCGTCCCTTCTAACCCCACAAAACACTTTTTGCTTACCATGACTAACTAAACCCACAAGCATAAATTTGTTTTAGCTGCAATATGAGGTAAAGTACAAATAAAAATATAAAATGAAGAAACCATTAACCCAGGCATCCTTTCTTACCAGAATGGGAGGGTGAGATTAGACCTGGGGCTCTGTCCGGAGAGCTGACTTCCCCCGACTGCCTGCCCCTGTACGGAAAGGGAGAAAGCTGGCATCTTGGAATACACAGTGGGGTGTGTAGTGGAACCAGCTTTGGGAGCCTTCCTCTGGGAACAGCGCTCAGCTGGGTGGTTACTTTTACCCATTCCTGAAAAAACTGTGCCACGCATCATCAACTCAGAAGCTCATCTCAGAGTCAGGATCTTCAGAACAGCCAAGGGCAGTTTTCTGGGGGGACTTTCTGGTGTGCTTTTCTAAGCCCTGGGGAATATTCTGTATTGCTTTAAAAAATTTATAAAAGTAATACATACTCTTAGCAAAGATTTCTGAGTGAGCAGAGTCACTAGGGTAACCACTATGAACTGCTTGCTGTGTATCCTAACAGACCCTTAACTGGGCATATGCAAATACACAGAGTCATTTATTTAATTGTGCAAATGAACGTGAATTTTACCATACAGACTGTTGTGTGAAGTCCTGTTTTCCACCTAGTGGTATACCATGGGTACTCTGCCACTCAAATGGTATTCTGTAGAATGGATGTACTGTGATTATTTAATCATGTAACAGGCAGACTTATCCTTTGTGAAAAGAGCAAAGCTTGGTCTCCTGAAAGTGTTGATGGTGGTGGCTCTGCTTGGATCACATAGTATGGCAGGGCGTGTTTCTGTGGTTTGTGGGGTTGGGGTGAGCAGGTTGCAGACATGGAAAGAAGCAGTTTAAGGTTAAACGGGAATTGCAGCGCATCTTCTGGAACAGAAGGGTGGGCAGCGTTGTATCTGGAACAACCACCTGTGTACACACGTGCATGTGTGCTGTGTGCTCCCATAGCAGCTGGGCTTGGCAGCTGTGACTGATGCTTGGGTACAGCGCAGCTGTCCCACTAGCAGATGGGCTAGTGGTTGAGAGCCCTGCAGCCCCTGGGAAACCACAGGGCCTTGGTACTAATGGCTTTGTAGCTTGGGCTTTGTAGTCCGACAGACTGGGGCTGGAATCCTGTCTTAATCAGCCACTTGCTGGATGACCTTAGGCAAGTTAAGCTCTCTGAGCCTCGGTTTCCTCATCTGTAGTATGGGGTAATGGTGGCTCTGACCTGAGGAATGTTGTGATCAGTAGTGAGAGGCTGAGGCCACAGTAGACTCCAGTAAGTTTGATTCCCTCCTCCTCCTTTCTCCCTTCTCTTTTGTCCTTCTGACGTCTCAGTCTTTAGCCAGAGAGCTCCAGCTGAGGCTGTATGTTACACAAGGCTGTCTTCTGCTTCTCGCTCCCTTCCCTTCTGCCACCAGTGCTAACGCTCTTTCCTCCCAGGGCTGTCTGAGGAGCCAGGCTGGGGACGCTTCAAGAGGCTTGTTGCTGCTTTTGGGTGCTGGCTGCTCTCTGCGCAAGGCCCCTCTGGGCAGCCCAGCACAGGCTTCTGCTGCCTTCTGGAGGTGGGAACTCCTGGGTCTTCAGCCTACAAGGTTGAGACAATGAAAGAACCAGTCGGTGTCAGGGGCTTCCCTGTGACAAGCCTCTGACGGTTAGAGCATTTTCCAGGCCCCATGGTCTCCCCTCACTGCCCTGTCATGGTGTTAATGAACAAGGAGGCAGCTGGGCCTGGGCGTTCCCACCCACATCTTTGCTGAGCATCGACTCTCAAAAAATTTTTGCACAATTCCCACAGGGGGGAGCTTTGTCCCATACCTGATGGAGAGGGCGTAGCTGGCAGCTGACCTTCTCCAGACTCGAGGATGGTGTCTCTTCCCCAGGAGACCTCTGCTCCTGCCCCGTGGGCTTTCGGTGAGCCCCGTGGAGTCCTCTATTTTAAAGAGAAGGGCTTTCAGAAGATCACTGGGAAAAACCACCCACTGGTATCTAGTGATACGTATTTTCAGTTTAGTTTTGGGCACCTAATAGGAAGGTACTACTGACTGCCATTTGTGTACCCAGAAAGGGACGGTCCCAAGCTGCAGGAAGGGCCGAGGTGCAGCTGACCTCCTGGAACCAGGAACACAATTCCTACTCCATCTGCTCTCCACTTCTGATCCTGGCTGCTCTTAGCTGGAATGTTGGCTTCATGTTTTCAGATGAGTCTCCTTCAAATGTTGTCTAGAAACATGACACCCTAGGGCTCTTACTCTTAGCTCACCAGCGGACAACTCTGCCTCTTTCTCCTCACTTGCAATTCAGAAAATCTCGGGGAAGGTCCTGACTGGTCTGGTTAGATCCCATGCACAACTCTCAGAGCAGGTGAGCAAAGGACGCTGCTGGATCTGCATGCTGGGTGGGAGAGTGGGGTTGGGAAGATAAGGGCAGATAAAATGCCAGGTGTCTACCATGGGAGGGTGGGCCTCCCTGTTCCCGGTGGGGAAGCTGAGGCTTAGATTCCAGGGTGACTCATCCTTGGTAGTCTATTAGTAAGTGGCAGCACTGGGACTAGAATCAGGACTGTGACTGGGTACCCATGGTCAGGTGGAAGGCACTGAGCTAGGGCTGTGGGGTAGGAAAGGTGAACAGTGTGTGCTTCCAGCATTCTAAGACGATAGAGTGCAAGAGAAGGACGGGCACACAGAAGCATAAAATAAAGGAGGAAATAGTAAAAACAAAACAAAACAAAACAACAACAAAAACTACATGGGTAGTATGGGCAGAGGGCTCTGGGAGTTCAGGAAGTGAAGGGTCAGCTGGAATGTTGGCTTCATGTTTTCAGATGAGTCTCCTTCAAATGTTGTCTAGAAACATGACCCCCTAGGGCTCTTACTCTTAGCTCACCAGCGGACAACTCTGCCTCTTTCTCCTCACTTGCAAGTCAGAAAATCTCGGGAAAGGTCCTGACTGGTCTGGTTAGATCCCATGCACAGCTCTCAGAGCAGGTGAGCAAAGGACGCTGCTGGATCTGCATGCTGGGTGGGAGAGTGGGGTTGGGAAGATAAGGGCAGATAAAATGCCAGGTGTCTACCATGGGAGGGTGGGCCTCCCTGTTCCCGGTGGGGAAGCTGAGGCTTAGATTCCAGGGTGACTCATCCTTGGTAGTCTATTAGTAAGTGGCAGCACTGGGACTAGAATCAGGACTGTGACTGGGCGCCCATGGTCAGGTGGAAGGCACTGAGCTAGGGCTGTGGGGTAGGAAAGGTGAACAGTGTGTGCTTCCAGCATTCTAAGGCGATAGAGTGCAAGAGACGGACGGGCACACAGAAGCATAAAATAAAGGAGGAAATAGTAAAAACAAAACAAAACAAAAAAACAACAAAAACTACATGGGTAGTATGGGCAGAGGGCTCTGGGAGTTCAGGAAGTGAAGGGTTGACCCTGGGTGGGGGTGGGGGGATGGGGTCCAATGATGCCTTGCGGTGGTTTGGGGAAGCGCGTTGCAGGTGTCTTGAAGAGTTTGCATCGGGGCTTGTGCTGGACAGAGAGGGACTGATGTGACCTCCAGTGTGGAGTCTAATTAAACCCCTTTTCCGAATGGCCCTTGGGTCTAGAATTGGGTTGACCCTGGTCCTTGCTTCATGACATGCTGTCATCCTTTGTCTACATATGGCCTGCTTCTGTCTTGCCTATTTCTAACGACGTCTTTCAGTCGTTAGTACATTTAAACAACTGTTTGCTTGAGTGTCTTTCCACTTTTGCAAAGCTGAACTAAGTGGATTTTTTTTAAACCTTTATTTCAGCATCTATGTCATGGGCTTGGTCCTGGAGTGGATTAAGAACAACGGCGGGGCAGCAGCCATGGAGAAGCTGAACTCCATCAAATCCCAAATGATTTATGACATCATTGATAATTCTCAGGGATTCTACATGTAAGTCGATGGATTTTATCTCACATTTTGTCTCCTGTGAGTTTAAAACTATATATACGATGTACCTTTGGAGAAAAGATGCATTCACCTTTCTCTGAGACGTTGAAGGGCTGGTGAGTGTGGGTGGTCCTGGGCCTCGTGAGCAGGGGGTGAGTTGTTTTTCTCCTGCATCCTGCCCCAGAAATCCCAGGCTTTGGGACCCATGTCCCAGTGGATGGTGGTGTTTCTTATACCAAAGATAACACCCTGGGGAAGAATCTCAGTTTACGTCCCAGGTTAGATTCCATCTATTTCCTGCTTCCTTGTGTTTCTCCTGGGAAGAAATACGTGCACTTTCTGGAAGCTCTCAACTTCAGGACTCCTGTTGGAGACCCTTGATATAAACACACACTCCTGGTCTCCTCCTCTGGGTTATTTACCTTTTTAAGAAAGTCCTCTGCTTTCCTTATTACAGGACAAATGTCCCCAGGCCAGGCCTGCAGTCTGTGAATGGAATTGGCTATGGCATGGGTTGACTCTTAGTTACAATGTTTTTGTGACCGGGTGATTAATGAACACCTGTTGACTGCTGGACCAGCATGTGCGAGGACTAAAGGAAATGTACGGGTCTTGTTAGTTTCCTCGGGCTGCTGTAACAAAGTACCACAAGGTGATTAATGAACACCTGTTGACTGCTGGACCAGCATGTGCTAGGACTAAAGGAAATGTACGGGTCTTGTTAGTTTCCTCGGGCTGCTGTAACAAAGTACCACAAACTTGGTGGCTTAAAATGACAGAAATTTATTCTCACTGTTCTGGAGGCCGGAAGTTCAAAATCAGTAGGGTTTTGCTCTCTCCAGAGACTCCAGAGGAAGAACCCATTCTTGACTCTTCAGCTTTTCGGGTGGCTCCAGATGGTCCTTGGCTTGTGACCGCATCATCCCAGTGTCTGCTCCTGTTTCACGTGGCCTTCTTTTTTGCATGTGTCTCCTCTTCTGTCTCATATAAGGACAGGTCTTCGGATTTAGGGCCCACCTAGATAATCCAGGATGATCTCATCTGGAGGTCGCTAACTTATTTACATCTGCAAGACTCTTTTTCCAGTTAGATCACAGCCACAGGTTCTGGGAGTTAGGACATGGGCATATTTTTAAGACGCCACCATTCAACCCACTACAACAGGCCAAGGCACCAAGATGCCAGATATGAGGCACCTGGGAAGCAAGAATGTGCAACTGATGACATCTTTGTGTGCTTTTTCCTTTCCCCTGGGCACAGGTGTACGAAGGCTAGCCTCCTGCTGGGTGCATGTCTGTGCACATGAATGCGTTTTTACACATATTCATGCACACACGTAAATACTTCTGGCACCCCTCTTCTTTGGGGTTCATTCTGTTGTAACCAAAATACCTGCCTAACAGTAACACGGAAATTTGCACTGTTTTTGAGAGTTCATTGGACACATGGGATAGACAAAACGAAACCTCACTCTTAACTGAGAATTGTATTTTTTAGCCAAGACTTGCGAACACACCTCCGTAACCTCTCATACGGAGGGTGAGGTGGCTTTTTGCACAGCTGGGATAAGGCCACGTGCTGCTGCTACCTCTGCCCTCAAAATGCTTGTTGCCTGCTCCTGTGAGTCCTTGGCATGCAGTGGCCCTCCAGCCACAAGCCTTGGGGGAGTAGGGCTTGGCTGGATGCCTTGGCCTTTGGGTTCCTCTCGCATGTGCCATCTGGGGGCAGGGATGTGCACTGTACGTTACTGCCTGCTCTGTGGTCTGTGCAACAGAGGCAAGTGTTGGCTTGGGCTCGGTCCTGGGGAAGCTTCCACCCAGAACTCGGACGTGGAGGGGGAGGCCAGGATACCCCACCAGTGCTTCCTGGAGCCACTTTAACACGCGTGGTTAGCAGTAGACAGTCTAACGAGTTCATAGCCGAGGGCCAGGGAAGGTGGCCTGAGCTTGGAACAGAGGGATTCTGTTTGGTTGGAGGGAAGGCAGGGCTTTTGGATGAGCTTGAGCTTTAGGGATGAGTAGAATCAGGCAGAGAAGAGGGCAGAGGTACTTGTAGGGACTTTAGGAAGGCAGGGATTGTCCCCACAAAGGCACCGAGGGAAAAAGTACAGTGTTTGGGAAGCAGAGGATGGGCTGCCTGCAGGGGATGGCTTATGCTGGGATTGGAAGGAAAGTGTGTGGAAAGGTCGGAGGACATGTTTAGTCTCCCTGTTTATTCATCCATTCATCTACCCACCCACCTGCTCATCTGTCCACCCATCTATTCATTCACTCATCCACCCATCCATCTATCCACCCATCCATCTACTCACCCATCCATCTACCCACCCATCCATCTACCCACCCACCTGCCCATCTATCCACCCATCTATCCATCCACTCATCCACCCATCCATCTACCCACCCATCCATCTACCCACCCATCCATCTACCCACCCATCCATCTACCCACCCATCCATCTACCCACCCATCCATCTACCCACCCATCCATCTACCCACCCATCCATCTACCCACCCATCCATCTACCCACCCATCCATCTACCCACCCATCCATCTACCCACCCATCCATCTACCCACCCATCCATCTACCCACCCATCCATCTACCCACCCATCCATCTACCCACCCATCCATCTACCCACCCATCCATCTACCCACCCATCCATCTACCCACCCATCCATCTACCCACCCATCCATCTACCCACCCATCCATCTACCCACCCATCCATCTACCCACCCATCCATCTACCCACCCATCCATCTACCCACCCATCCATCTACCCACCCATCCATCTACCCACCCATCCATCTACCCACCCATCCATCTACCCACCCATCCATCTACCCACCCATCCATCTACCCACCCATCCATCTACCCACCCATCCATCTACCCACCCATCCATCTACCCACCCATCCATCTACCCACCCATCCATCTACCCACCCA
>NW_007727372.1:351532-358147 GCF_000696425.1 Galeopterus variegatus | reverse complement strand
CACTCATCCACCCATCCATCTACCCACCCATCCATCTACCCACCCACCTGCCCATCTATCCACCCATCTATCCATTCACTCATCCACCCATCCATCTACCCACCCATCCATCTACCCACCCACCTGCCCATCTATCCACCCATCTATCCATCCACTCATCCACCCCATCCATCTACCCACCCATCCATCTACTCATCCAGCAAATAGCTCCTGAGCACCCACTCTGGGCTAGTCTTGTTCTAGGCTCCTAGGATACCCAGAAGAATATGTTCCCTGGATGCCCAAAAGTGCTTAGAACCTGAGTGTGAGTGAAGGCATTTGGCGGTGATTGTGGAGGGGAGACCGATTTTTCTACTTACTTTGGCTCCATATATTGCTCAGGAGATGTATAGGCATGAGATTGGAGGACAGAAAGAATGTTGACGCCTCTGGAAGACAATCCAGGGAATTAGAAACAAAATAAAAAAGCACAGAAGGAACCCTGGGAATCTCCCAAATTCTTTTCCCTCTGAGGTCCTTTAACTCCAAGCACCCAACCCGAGCCTGTCCAGAAGGCAGCCTGCCTAGCTGATGTGGCAGGTGGGCACCTCCTGGGGAATCTGACCACCTTTCCCACTCAAAACTCCTCACTGACTTGTGAACAGCCTTGATGCTGACTCGTATGGCAGCCCCTTTACTGAGCACAGTTCTGGATGGTTTGCTGGGGGTTGACCCTGGCAGGCAACTCTGAGACTGGATAAGACAGCCATTGAAGCCCCCAAGTTCATTACCTAGCCTAACCACCCACGTTGCGTGGCTGACCCAGAGTGGACCCCACATGGGCCGGGCAGCCCCTTGGTCTTAGAAGCCCCACTTTGCCTCTCACTAGCGTGTGACCTTGGGCAAATGACCTAACTGCTCTAAGCCTCAGTTTCCTCATCTGTACATTGGACATAATAATGTTACAGAATTCAAAATTCACATTCCCTTCGAGCACTGATTTTTATGTCTGGGCATGTGTCCCCTCCACTGCTCTGCCTGGGCACAGTGATGTGCATGGAATTAGGCACCAGCAGGTCCAGTGTAGGATGCAATGGTGCAGATCTGGAGACAACCTATGTGCTCACCATTAGGGGTCTGATGAGAGAAATTAGGGTCCGTTGATCATATGGAGTAATGTGTACACTGAGAAGGATGATGGAGGTCTCTAAGCAGACACAGGAAGAGGACCACGTGTGTCATCAGGCCGAAGGAAAATGAGCAAGGGGAGAAAAGGTATCTACTAGTCCATTTTTGAAAACCACAACAGTTATATTTATAAATATTACATAAATGTGTATATGTACATACACACACACACACACACACACACGTATGTTTGTACATCTAAAAAGATCCTGAAGAATGCAAGCCAGACCGTTAATGGTAGCTGCCTCAGTGGGAAGGGGGTGGTGCATCTTCATATTTTAACTCTAGATTTTCTCAACTGTGTACAAATTTTAAATTATTTTTTTATTAGCAAAACCAGGCAGGAGGGAGAGGCCTGTGACTGTGTTTTGCGGGCTTCTCTGATGTCACGCATTCCTGGTTCTTTGTTCCCGTTGTGTGTGATGCATCTTCTCGAGGGACAGACTGTGGAGAGGATGTCTGGTGGTCACTTGCCCCCTGGCCGGCGTGTGGCAGCATGTCACTGAAGCGTCACCTTCCCGCAGGTGCTCCTGCTCCCACACCTCAGGAGGCCCGGTGTCTGTCAGAGGGGCTAGGCCCCCAGTGGGTAGGGTTTTTCAAGTGTGTTTGGGAAAGTGGCATTTCTGTATGACCTCCTCCTGGGGGTTGGCAGTCACAGGGTGTTTGAGCGGCTCGAGGAAGCCTGGCTGGCCCTGCTAGTGTGGCCTTGCCTGTGTTTGCATGGCGGGCGACACTTTTCCAGCAAGGCCTGGAGCTCGTCCACCTCAGAGTGCCACCGCAGACCCTGGCAGTGCCGCCCGTGCTGTGGCTCCCACCAGGACTTTCTCCTTGAATCTCGTAGCCCGGGGCTTACCCTGCTGTCCTCGCCCATCTAACCCTAACCCACACCAACCTCAGCCAGTGTGAGCCCTTCCCCACTGCGCCACAGCCCATGGGCAGCAGGCCCTGCCTGCCTCTGACACTCGGTGTCCCCTCTGGAGGTGGCAAACGGGCCAGTCCAGCCCACAGTGATTCCCGTTGTGGCTCAGCCAGAGTCTAAAGGCACAATTTGAGTCAATATTGGGATAGTGGAAGATATTCAGAAATCCGAGTTTCTCATTCCGTAAGCATGTGTCTCTGAAAGTGGAAGAAGAAACTGACTGGGATTGCCACGTGTTTCAAGAAAGAAAGGGAGAGCATGTTTCTCTGTTTGTGCCACAGTGGGTGGGGAGTCTTCACGTTGGCCTGTTCTGCTCGTTTAGATGTGTGGGGAGAGGATCCGCTGGCCTTTGAGTTTGCCGCCATGCTTGAAGCTCCCCAGGCCCGAATTCTTTTGACCTAGAAAGTTCTTCATAAGAGCTTTCTAGCAAGTCTCAGCCTCCCAGTTCTTCACCTCCAGTGTCTCCTCTGTGTGCACAGTTATTTTTCTAAAACACAATCTGATACTGTGCAGCCAGCTTGCTCCTCATTGCCCAGGGGTCCCAGCCTAGTCCCCGCGCAGAGCCCAGGGCCTGCCAGTCCTCCCAGCCTCCCCGGCCAAGAACACAGCACCCCGCTTAAGTCAGACAACTTGCCGGGAGCCATCGAGCTTTTGCAGATGTAGTTCTCAGCCGGAGTGCCCTTTCTTCTTCTAGTCCTGTCCTGGCCACTCCCGTGTCACCTCCTCTGAAACCTGTGAGCCGCCTCTGTGGCCTCCACGGCCCTGCGGTTCCAGCAGTCCTCACGTGGAGTCGTGATTCCCTGCAGAGCCTGCTCGCTAGATTGGGAGCATGGAATCCCCCTTAAACTTTTTTTCCCCTCAGCCCCCTACTAGGGACATCGCGGGTGCTGCATATAAATATTCGTTACGTGGTGATCCAATCTTCGGTTTTTAGCTTTTGTGACATTGCCGCTGCATGTTATCTTCTACTTTCAAGACAGAATGGGCAAACCTGGGGGGTGGTGAACTGTAAATAGAGATTCCTAAGTCCTCCTCTTAATTTTTTTTTCTTAATTGTGCTTTTTGTTCCACCACCTCTATGACTGGACCTGCACATTGGGAGCCTGAGGTGGCAGAATATCAAAAGAGGGTGCCACTGAACATTTAAGTGTCTGCTCTGAAACCTACGCCTCATGGAAAAGGGGTCCCGAATTCAGGCTCAAAGTTTATTTCAGATATTTGGTTCCCCTCCTGCCTGTCTTCTGCCTGGAGGTGTGCTCTAAACTCCCATTAACTTTAACAGGAATTATGACTGTGCCCGCAGGGGCCGTCTTGCACTGCTTTTATTTGCTGTTTAATTTTAATGAATCCCACCCTTTAGAAGTGTCAGAAGAAAATAGGATGTGTTTGAGAAAAGAGAGAGAGAAGGTTATTACCTATTGTACTTTTCTTTGATTCCAGGGCAACATGAAAGTTCTTTCTCCATTTGTCTCCTTTGATTGTCAGAGGAAAATAACCATGGCTGCTTATTTTTCGAACCAGAAACTGAAGTTTCCTAGACAAAAATTCATTCACTATTCATTTCTGAGAATCTGTATATGCCTTATGAAGGGGCTGAGGGGAAGAAAGACAAAATTTATTGAATTTAACAGATACTTATATAACATTTAATATGTTCCCAACACTATTTTAAATTTTATGAATTATCTGTTTCTGCATCACAGAACACCCCAAAACTTAATGACAAACAACCATTTTCTTTGCTCACGATTCTTCCAGCCAGCAGGTTGGGCCAAGCTCAGCTGGGTGGTTCTTCTGCTGGTCTTGGGATCCCTCATTCAACTGAACTCGTCTGGTGATTTAGCCAGGGCCAGATGGTCTGAAATGGTTTCACATGTCTGGCAGTTGGTGCTGGCTGTCGCCTGAGACATCTTCCTCCAGGGTGCCATGGCAGGCTTGCGTTAGTGGCAGCAGTGTTTTCAGAGGGGACGAGGAGAAGCTGCAAAGCCTCTCAAGGCTAGGCGTGGAAGTTGTACAGAGATAAAGCAAGTCACAAGGCCAGTCCAGCTTCAAAAGGCAGAGAACTAGACCCTATCTCTTTATTCTTAAATGTGCTACAAAAATTCTCTATAAATGCTGACTTAATTTAGTCCTCACAACACAGCTTGAGGTAGGTTGAGGTAGGTTCCATATTATTTTCACTATTCAGATGAGGAAGGTGAGGCACAGCAGAGAGGTTAAATAACTTGCTCAAGGTCACACAACTTGGGATAGTACAGGGTGATAAGTCTTTTGAAAGCAGCTGCTCCTTATTTTTAAGTCTCACAGACACTATTAGGATCAACTGATTATTTCTCTGCACCTTTGCAGAGAAAGGGTCATTCAGTTGGAAGCTGCATATGACGAACCACTGAGCTGTCACAACTAGTCTGAAATGAAGGTATTTTTCTTTCCAACATTCAGTTGAGGAAACGGAGGCTTATGGAAATTAAGTACAAGTCAGAAGCTGCATATGACGAACCACTGAGCTGTCACAACTAGTCTGAAATGAAGGTATTTTTCTTCCCAACATTCAGTTGAGGAAACGGAGGCTTATGGAAATTAAGTACAAGTCATACAAGAGAATGCTAACCCACTGTTTCTTACGTAACTTTCTGTTTCTTGTGCACTGTTTCTGGGTTCTTTAAGTAAATTATAAATGTGTTGGGGCAGAATTTTTTTTTTTTAAATCTACTTGCATCTAGAAAATATATTTTTTAAAAAATCTGTTGACTTGTTAATGACAGCCCATACACTTCAGAAAACTAGCCAGAATAATAAACGTGTTTTTCAGATGTCCAGTGGAACCCCAAAATAGAAGCAAGATGAATATTCCATTCTGCATTGGCAATGCCAAAGGAGATGATGCATTAGAAAAAAGATTTCTCGATAAAGCTCTTGAACTCAATATGATCTCCTTGAAAGGGCATAGGTGAGTACACGCCCAGACCAGAAGCTCATCAGAGAACTGGCTTAGGTTTTCAAGTGCAGAAGGAGACTAATCCGGGAGCCTGCTCAGCTTGAGGTAGCAGTTGTGTAACTTGTTGGGGAAAACCAGCCGTCACAGGGGTGGACCTTCCTCCGTTGCTTATGGAACCCTTCACACAATTCCTCGGCTGAGAGTGTGGGGGAGCCATGGCTTCCATGGGGGTTTTGCCAAAATTACTCTGAAACTCTCTTCAACTGCTCTTAGAGCAGAGGTTGCCATTCCGTCCCTGACGAAGCTGGTGCCACTACGTTCTGCTGTTAGAACGTCACTGTCACTCCAGCTGAACATTAGATGGAGTAGTTAATCTCGCATGCTTTGTGAAAAATAAATGTCCTCATGCATGTTAGATGCCCAGCTTCCACCTCACAGGCACTGTTGTGGCAGGGTCACGAAGGGCATGGTGAGCCGAGTCACCATCTTGATCCGACTTATCTTTCTCCCCCGTCTTGTTTTTTTCTTTGCCAACAGTGAAGAGTTTGAATTAATCTAAGTTAAATGTGAGCACGATGGGCCTTCACTGCAGAAGGGAGAATTTTCTTTCTTTTTAAATTTTTTTTAAAGACCTGTAAGGGGAACTTAACCCTTGACTTAGTGTTGTTAGCACCGCGCTCTCCCGAGTGAGCAACTGGCCATCCCTATATAGGGATCCGAACCTGTGGCCTTGATGTTATCAGCACCACACTCTCCCAAGTGAGCCACGGGATGGCCCTAAGGGAGAATTTTCTAATGACTGGGACGGGTGGAGCTCTGTGCCACCAGCAGGGACTTCTCAGGTCAGAGGATGGACTCGATGGTTGCAGGTGCTACAACTCTCGGGAGCTGGTGACTACATAAGGCATCATTTTGATGCGAGATTAGAGGTGCTTTTGTTCTTGACAGTTGGATCTTTGGTCATTCTAGGTCTGTGGGAGGCATCCGGGCCTCTCTGTATAATGCCGTCACGATTGAAGATGTTCAGAAGCTGGCTGCCTTCATGAAGAAGTTTTTGGAGATGCATCAGCTATGAGCATGTCCTAACCAGTACATCTTCTGCCCTTGAACAACACACAAAATTTAAAGTTACTTGAGAATGGCTGCAAAAACTTAACACACATGGTATTTTTCTCAAATGAATATGCTTATTACAGATTCTTCTTTGTTCAAACAGAACAACGGCAAAACCTCCACAGCTCTGCAAAGGTGGTGGGACCTAATGGCTGCCTGAATTCTGACTTGAACTGTGGAAGCATTCTTTAAACCTTCCTGTTGCTTTTCTAATGAATTCTAGCTTATTTTGTCTGCTGCTACTTTTTCTAGCTAAATCTCAAGTGTTCTAACTTGCCTGTGGACTTCATTATGCGAGTCGCGACTACTTTTTTCTGGAGTCGCACAAACACACAGTGTGGAGGGTCTATGGGGCCTTCTAGGTGCTGATCTAGATCCTAGATTCCAGACAGCACTGGGGTCTCCTGGCTTCTGCAGCTGGTGATGAAGGTCAATACTGACCATTGGGAGAGCGTTTAGGAGTTCCAGGCCAAAGGGC